>NC_142171.1:5697758-5859959 GCF_029865625.1 Vigna umbellata
TCTTATTCCAGCGACTATGTGCGTTTCAATGATTAAACATAATGTTTCTTTGAATTTTTATTCCAAGTTACAAGATCGTGCATTTATGTTTCAGTTCAAGTGTTACAATGTAATAGTTTTAGTTTGTATTTGGATATTCATCTCTTGCATTGTTTAGTTTACTTTTCAATTCACTGTGATGTCTATTATTTCGGTTTAATGTTTTCCGTTCATTGTGCTATTTATTCTATTCGGCTCTTATTTTCTTGCATTTCCAATTTCCTCACTTGTTTTAGAAACCGTTCGGTCTTCGTGTTTATTAATTTTTTCAGCGTTTTTAATATGTTTGGTTATTTTTAATTTCCAATTTTAATTTTAGTCATCCGCTTTCACAAATTTTTCACAAACCCCCCCCTTTCGTGTTTGACCTGAGACTGAACCCAAATTGGTCCTTGAGAGACGACCTAGGAGTCACTTCCTAGTACTATATTGCATTCTTTTATGCACAACTTTTGTGGGAGGTGCGACCCTCTCATCAAAATGGCGCCGTTGCCGGGGACCAACGGTTCAGTCTTAGGTCTTTTGTTGTGTTAGTGTCTTTTGTTGTGTTAGTGTCTTTTGTTGTGTTAGTGTTGTGTTGTGTGATGTGTTTTAGGATGTTTAGTTAGTCTTGTTTGGGTTTAATTCTTTTATCGATTTTTGTGTTTTTAGATTTTTATCATTTTTTTTGTATTTTGTGCATTTAGTTGTTGTTTCTGGAAGTTTCAAATTATGTAAATAATGGTTTTCCCCCATGTTATGTTTCTATATGTTTGGTTTAATCTTTCTTTGAAGTGGAAGTCCAGGTCTGAGACAGGTTTTGCACTACAATAGAGGAGATGACAGATTCTCAAGACTGGATATATGATCTGATCCAGAGTCTTCCCAAATTCCATGGGTTGGCACATGAAGATCCATACAGGCACCTCAAGGAGTTTTGTTTGGTGTGTTTGTCGATGAGGCCTCCTGGTGTTTCAAAGGAGACAGTGTTGATGAAAGTGTTTCCAATGTCCCTTCAAGGTGCAGCAAGAGACTGGTTCCTATACCAGTATCCTTTTGATAGTTGGCAGGAAACACAACAGAGATTCCTCAACAAGTTCTTTCCAGCAGCAAAGGTAATCAGCATTAGGAGGGAGATCACTACCATTGAGCAATTTCAAGAAGAAAGCCTGGCAGATTATTGGGAGAGGTTTAACAGGCTCTGCACAGCCTGTCCAAACCACCAAATTTCAGAGCATTTGCTCTTGATTTACTTTTATGAAGGGCTCCTGGACAATGAAAGGATATTAGTGGATGTAGCTGCTGGTGGATCTTTGATGGACAGAACTCCAACAGAGGCAAAGAAGTTGCTCTGCAAGCTGGCGGGTCAAAATCCAAGTGAGGTAGTAAAGGAAAAACCTGAGCAGGTTTACTGTAAACTTGAAATCCCTACTCATGTATCTGAGGTTCAAGTAAATTTTAATGCTTTTGAATTGGTAAAACTTGAACCATTTAAGCCTGTTCTGGATTCTGATATTGATACACATGTGCACACTCATGCTGTGGATTCATTATTCCCTGTAGAGCACATTGACATACCTGATGTTCACTATCCTTGCACTGACCTTGATTTAAATGATAGCCTTGAGGATGCAGCTGATGACTTGGAGATTGGTAAGAAAATTTTCAATGAGCAAAAACAGGTTTATTCTGAACTTGAGATTCCAAACACTTTACCTGATTTGCTTATACATTCAAATGCCTGTGATTTGATGCACACTGATTCTATAGGATTCATGACTGATACTGATACAGATTTGATTGACCATTCTAAAATTTTTGATTCAGTATCAGCCATTGAACCCATTGGTCTAAAGGTTGTTTTGAATGGACATGATTGTCGTGATGAAATTTTGAATGATAATAGCCTTGAACTGACCTTTGATTCTGTTGATGATGCATATATCAATATTGATTTTGAGGTAGAAACTGTGCAATCTGATAACTCTATAGAGTTAGGACTGAACTTTGATCTGACACAGTTCTCTGAGAACTTTGAATGTGATTGTGAATCTGGTTCTTGCCCGATTTGTATTGAAATTGATTATGTGTTACAGATAGATTCTAAGCGTATAACAGATGCTATTAATTGTGAGTTTGATGACCATGCTGTAGAATTAAATGAGAATGCAGGTGCTGACATTAAGGAAATCATGATTAATGAAGGAGAGTGTACTGCTACTTCTTTGACTGAGCCAGAGATCTCCATTCCGGTGTCACACACTGAACAACTGCCAGTGGAAGGAAAGCTACTGATGGAACAATTTGCTGGGAAAAGAAAGAAGAAACATCTCGTTGTGGATGATATGGCAGTACTGATGAAGTTGTTCCTCCTCCAAACTTGTTTGCTGAATCCTGTGGTGGAAGACATCTCCCTGATAGTCCAAAATTGGCAATTGCCACCATGACCAGGGGAGTTTTCTTTCTCTCTTCTCCCCCTTTCCCTACTTTTATTGCACTTGTCCATGATCTGTTGACTGTTATGATTTCTGATCTTATGCTTATGACACATTGAGGACACTGTGTAGTTTAAGTGTGGTCTATTGGGGGAGATTTTTATTTTTCTTTGTTAGTTTTTGTTTTCTTGGTTAAATTTTTTGTATTGAATCTCAAATGGGAAACTAAGGCTAATTGTCAACAACAATATATATTCAAACAAACAAATAATTACATATACAACATGCAATATATTCAAGCAAACAATACACCGATAGTTATAAGAACTTATTAACATACTTCATTTCTTTTTGGTTTAATACCTCTTTTGGTCCCTCGAAAGCGGGCAAATGTTCAATTGTGTCCTACGTTTTTTAAGAAGTTCAATGTGGTCCCAACTTGTGTAAAAAGTGTGCAATTAAATCCTTTTTGGTAACGACGTTAATTTTTTAACGGGCCAGCTGACAGGGTGTATTGCAACGTGTCTAGGGAAGGTTAATACATGGCTGTGTGAGGGTAAATGTGTGTAACCTAGTGGTGGCGCACGTGTAGCGGAGGCAAAACCCTCCATGGGTTGCCGTTCTCAAATGCGGAGAAGAGGGAAACAGATTGCCCCCTTTTGCGAACAAAGAAGAGAAAGAGATCGGAGAGCTTGGCGCTTTGCGCCGCAACTCGCGAAGGCCGTCGTCGGCAGCGGCGGCGAGGACGCAAGATGGGAGACGCTCTCACGCGCAGAGATGAGCGAGGAGGAAAAGGGGATATGAGGCTGTGGCTAGCGGCAGTGGTTCCGGTGGCGCTTGAGGTCGCCGTCGACGCCGAGACCGGTAGGGGTGATGACGCGGTAGCTGGTTCGAAGAAGTAGTGGCGCGGTGGCCGTCTGGGCGGAGGTGAGCGCCTCCGGTATATTGGAATTTCACCTGGGTTCTAATTGATGCATTCACACCGTTAGCAGTTGGATTCCAATTCTAAGATGAGCAATTCTCACTCTGAAAATCATGCAAGTGATTTATTCTTTGTAATTTCATCAAGTAGTTAGTTGTTTGTAGTAGCCTAGTTGCTCTGAAAGATAGAATTATCTATATGCAGGATGAATTATCTTAGAATTCTTTATAATTCTAAGATGAGCAATTCTCACAGGCATTAAATGTTCATATTTGAAACTTAATCACCGACGACTGTTTGTAATGATTTATTGTAAACTCAATATTCCAAGTACTGGAAATGATATTTTAATGAACTTAAGTAGATTATTTCTTGGTAATTTAACTGTATATTTGTTTGTAAATTCGTTTTAACCTTGTGGCACAATTATAAATAATGAGTTTTGGGTGGTTTGATAGGGATCTATATATATATATATATATATATAATAAAGTTTTCCTGAGCTGCTAAAGAACGAAAAGGCCTTGGGGCTGTTTCTGATCCAACTTTCAAAAAAAAAGAAAGAAAAAAAAGCATTGCAATGTAAGAACACTGTTGCCTCACACAGCCATGTTGTAAACCCTAAACACAACCACGTGGTAACCTTCCCTTACACGTTGCAAACTTCAGTACACCTGTCAGCTGGCCCGTTAAAAAATTAACGTCGTTACCAAAAAGGATTTAATTGTACTCTTTTTTCACAAGTTGGGACCACATTGAACTTCTTAAACATTTGCCCCCTTTCGAGGGACCAAAAGAGGTATTAAACCTTTCTTTTTTTATCATTTCATTTTTTGTTAATCATGTTTATGAATTCTCTTTTTTTTTCTTCATTCCTTGCTAATTCATCTTCCTCAACTACCTAAGCATAACTCTTAGGTTGTGGTTGGATTGGAAGGTGGATTTGGAGGAGTGGAAATGAGTGAATTTGAGAGAAAAGATAGGTGAGAATAAGTTGTTTGGATTAAGGAAAAGATGATGAAAAATGAAGAGGATTTGAGATGAAGGTTTATGAAAGTTAAAGAGTAAAAATGTCATAGATTTAATACATTAAAAAAATGTTTTAATTTTTAAATACATAGAAGATTACTATTACACTACCAGATTTTGGCTTAATACCGGCGGCTTAATACCGAAGGCCTGTAGGCCTTCGGTAAAAATGTATTTCCGACGGCCAAAATGATCATTACAGACGGACATAGTGAAATATAGTTACCGAAGGTCAAAAGAGAATTACCGAAGGGTTAGTGACCTTCGGTAAGTGGCTCGACCTCTTAAACAAAGGTCGTCCTTAATTTTGTTAGACAGAACCCTATACCCTTACCTTCTCGTCTTGTTTCCCATTCTTTCCCTCTCTGTTGTAATTGAAATTTCTCGTCCCATTGTGCTTCCCATTGTCTCCCTCTCACTTCTGTTTAACGTTTGTGTCCCTCTCCCTCTCCGTATCCCTTCCGTCCGGTGGCATTGTGTTCCTAGGTTTCAGTTGTCGAACCTCCAGTGTAGTGGTGTTGGAGTGTTTCTTCCACCAGTGCGTTGGCGTTGCCGTCAGGTGGGTGGTCCGTTAAGATCACGGTGTGTGGGCGTTGCTGTGAGGAGGGTGCTTGTGTTCGTCAAGGGAGGCTGTTGGGAGACCATTGCGTCGAGGTATGTTCTCTGTGTCTGTGTAAGCCTTATGTTTATTTTTACAATTAGATTGGATGAAGCGATTCTTGTAGATGTGTAGAATAGTTTACTACTGTGAGGAATTTTGTTTTATTATGCTTATATGATGGAACCGCTATGAATAAATTGAAGTTGAAGAGGAAGATTTTACATTTCATTGTTTGTGTTTTCTGCCTTAAGTAAGCATGGATTGAAGTAATAATTTCGTAATTCTATTATAAGATAAGCATAGGTAGGGTAGTATTCTTCTAGCTGATTCCTCTTTGGCAGATGTCGATTGGAACAAAGTTTGTCTTCCAATGTAACTAGTTTTTGTGTCAATTATTGACATTGGTTGGCTGGGCTAATGGGCCGTCCTTCCTTCTCTTAATATTTATTTCAAGACTTCAAACTAACCAATGTTGGTCATCCCTCTAGTGACGATGTTGGCTTGGCTTCCATTATTCCTTATAATGAATATTTTTTTTATGATTGATCCCTGATTATAGGTGGACCCAATTCAAAGTGGGCTCATGAGCTAGACAATTGTGGCCTCCTATTCTGGTTATGACGTTACATGGTTGAAGTTTGGTATAACTTTTTCCTTGGTTTTGTCTCCACTGAAACATGTCTGGTGACCTTCCTCATTTGTCATTCTTATTAGTTGGTTCAGTTGTGTCAAGGAGCCTCCTTAGTCTGTATTTTTTCAGATATTTTCATAAGGAAAACCAAGGTTGATGGAATCCTACTTGACTTAGTCTTCCTTTTAAATTTTTATTTTTTAGCTCTTAAGGAGCATGGGTTACTATAAATACCCAGCTCCTCTATTGTATTGGGACTTTTGAGATTAATGAGAATTAGACTTTCTGAAATAGAAACTATTCTCTCTTGAAAGTCAGGCTAGAGAGTCCAAAGACTTCCTCTAGCCACCTTCCAAGCACATCTCTCACTTTCATTTTCCATTTTCACGGTGCTTCTCATTCTTCACGCTTCCTCTCCTCCACTGCCACATCTGGCACGCGTCAGCTGCCAATACGTCTCCAGTCCAACGCGTCAGCCACGTTCAGACCGCGCCTCTCACTTCTTTCTTCACGCACATCAGACACGCACATTCCACATTCTCTTTCTTCTTCGCGTCTCACTCTCGCTCTCGAGAGTTCCATTGTCTACAACCTCAGATCTGCCTTTCTATTCCATTTTTCACCGATTGTAAGTCACTTTCCACTGATTAAATCAGTAGTTCTTCGTCCTCCTAGGGTTTCTCACCGAACAAACCATCTTCATTTCCCATACCTTCAACTTCCACCGATTAAACCTTAGATCCTAGGTTTTCATGTGTTTCGCTCTCATTTCCCACTTCAATCTTGAGTTTCGTTTCCATTCCGCTGCGTCTTCATCTCTCTGGAGGAAGCTTCGAGGAGTCAGCGTCACGTCTTCGGTCTCTCCTCGGGCGTTCGTCCATCAAGTGGTATCAGAGCCAGGTCGAACACGCTTCGAAGGTAAGTATCTCTGTTTAGATTCTTGTTTCAGTTGTTTCGCGTCTCTGTTCATTCATCTTGTTCTGTCTCGGTTTGATTTTGATTCTGAGTTCTGTTTCGCGTTTCTGTTTCGCTTCTCTGGTGCGTTTTCTTCATTTACGTGTGTTCATCATTTTCCTTCTTTGTCTTGTGTTGTAATCTGTGTTGAATTCTATTTTGTGATTCTGTACATCTGTTTGTGTTGTTCTGTGCCTGGAGTCATTACTTTGAGTCTTAGTTCATTTTATTCGGTGATTTCACTTTATTTGAGTTTTTAATTTCTAAATCCATTTCTGTTTTGTCTATGTCATGTTACATTGTTTTAGTTGTCAATTAAATTCGAGTTTAACTAGCTGATGTTTGTGTTTTGTGATTCATTTGAGTTGCCTGCACTGAGTAAGTTCTGTTCACCATATATAAGCTATGACAATTAGATAAATGAGCTTGGTGGCAGATTTCAGTGGTAGAGATAATGAATCTCATGTTTTTGAATCTGTTTAATGATAGCTTTGCTTGGTTTCTGCCTAATCAATAACAAGTGCATACCAAGTGAGCAATGAAAGGCTCAGCCTAGCTCGGTTGTACATTGATTAATCAACAGATTTGTGATTTGGCCAGCTACACCGAACTGGTTTTTCTTTGAAGAGTCTGTGAGTCATTCATACTTGGTTTTAAATTCTTTGCCAAGTTCTGATTCAAATTTTTTCCAGTATTGTCTTTGTTTCGTTGGCATCTATTGAGGTATTTGAATCTGCAGAATTGCCTTAAAACTGTTTACAACAGTGATTGAACTTAGTTTGAACTTTTGAATTTGTGATCCATAGTGTGTATTCACTGTTTTCACTTTGCTATCAATTCTGCAATTGAGAATACATTTTTTTGGTCACTCAAGGAAGCCTAAACCAGTGGTATTTGTAACTATAATTGTGGCTGAGAGTGATTAGCTTCTTGTTTTCCTTTGGATATTTTTTTAGTTGAATCATTTGTTTCTATCATGACTCATATCTTGTGAAGTTGAATTGAAATAGAGTCAAATTATATGTTGTGAATTGTAGCAAAAGAAAGTGAAAGTATAAAAGCATGAGTTCTTGTGATTTGAAAAAGAAAAAGCAATTAGAAAAGAAGTATTGATTGAACCACATAAAGAGTCAAGTGGCAAGTACAATTCACAACACAGTTTCAATCTTAATGTTTCTCTCCTTTTTTTCTGGTTCATCATATAATTGGATTGGAGTGAACATTTTAGAACCATTGGCAATGCATTATTCTATTTCAGTTGCAAATCTGTTTGGTCATGTATGATTCAACTTGCTGTCATTTTCTTGTTTTATGAATCTGTTCTAGATCCCTTGTTAGGTTCTGTTTGTGTGCTCACCTTATTCATTACCTTGTTTCTTGCTTGTCATTGTTGAATGTTCTGGTTTTGTCTCAATGCAAGTGTAAACTCTAATCTGCTGTTCTTAATTTGAGCTTTAATTGCTTTATTCATCTGATCTAGAGTTGTCTTAAGCAATAGATCTGCTGTGTTGTCATTGTCTTGTGGCTGTCCTGTTTTGTTCTGATTTCTGATCTTTGACCTTAGCCTAGCCATTTCTTTATTACTTGAGAAGCTTTTTCACTCTGGATTTCTGGAATTTGAAAGGAGGTTTGTGTGCTTGGTAGCATTTTAGGTGGTGGTGGTCTGGAATACTCTCCAGCTGTGTACTGCCAAGGGAGAATTTCCTTCCAAACCTTTTCATTTATGTGCTTTAAATTTCAAAAGAGAAGCCTTGAGTGTTGTGAGTTTTGTGAGGCTGATTTGGCCTAATTCCTTGGCACTTTGAAATAGAGAATTCATTGTTAATCTAACTGTTTTGTGATTGTTCATTGTGCAGGAAAAGAAATTGGATCAATTAGATTGGATCAGTTGTGGTTTGCTTAAACTGACATTGCATTCATTTTGGATTATAAACTGCTTGCTGAAATCATTGAGATATTATATGTCTGAATGTGATTACTGATTTCCTGGTTTGCTTACAATTGTTGAAATCTGTTGGATACTTATTAGCACCATCATTCTTTCGTTGTTGAGATCAATTTTTCCAAATGCATATAGAAAATATTTTCCTGGTATTAATCACATGCAGATTTCAGTTTTGTTCAGATTGATTGATTGAATACCTTGCATGCCACCTAGTTAGTTGTTCATGAACTGATTTATGCATGAATTGATTTGCTTGGAGTAATTAGGCTTGTGCATGAACTTGTTTTAACTGCCAAAGCATCATTCCATTTGAAGAAGTGACTAAAGCACTTAATTTCCAATTCTGACGTTGTGGTTGAACTAAGCACATAATTCTTTTTACCCATTGGATTGATCAAAATTTAAATTAGAATTGACTGGTTGTTTAAATCAGTTTAGTTCAGCTTTGAATTACACCCATTGCATCTGGTTTAATATCCATGTCCTTGTGTATTTTGCTGGAGTTGGTGTAATTTCTGTGAGCAGATCTAAACCGAATCAGTGCAGGGAGAAAGTGAAGAATGAATCTGCTGATTAGTTGAGCACAAGGAAGAAAATACAACAAAGTCCACTAAAAACAACAACTAGAAATAGCATTAATCAGGGAAGTTGCTTAGCTATATTGCTTCTATTTGTTTAAACTGTTTGTGTTATAGCTTGCAATTTGTTGGATGTTGTGATTTGCTGAATTGGAATCTGGTTTGATTTTAATGTGTGCAGAGCTGATACTTGAGAGTTTAGCTTGAGCAGAAATTTACTGAGAAAATAGCAACCTAAGCACTTAATGTGGAAGCTTTGAACTAAAGGGAATTATTTAGTTTAATTGCTTCTGACTGTTTAAACTGTTTTGGACTTAAATTGTTCATTGTTGGATTGCATGATCTGCTGATTTAGTGTGAATTATCTGTGCAGATTTGCTTTCATTGGAATTCAATTTATGTACAATTTTAATTAAGCAACCGCAGAATTTTAATTGAAAGTTTAGAAAGATTGTGCAGCCATGAGAAAGGGAAGTTCTTACTGCCCTGTATATTCTTTTGCAATCTGTTTTAACTAAGTGAATACTCACAGCAGTTTGTGCATTTGTGATTATAGGATAAACCAGAAACTAGAAAAGGGGCCAAAGTTGGCCGAACCAGCAACAGGAGGAGTGTACATTTTTTGGCACAAAGACTTGGCATTAAAAGTGGATTGTAGCTGACCCAGACCAGACCGTGGCAGCTGTTTGAATCTTTTTGTAAATTGTTTTCTTCATTTTTATGTGTAATAGGTTTTTTGTGTCAGCTTTCCTTTAATTTGTTTGTAATAGGCTTGTGTTAGCCTACTGTTAGTTTCATTTTTGTTGTGTAAAAGGGCCTTTTATAAAGTCCAAGTTCTTTGGAAGAGTCTTTGGTGCTCTTTCAAACTCTTGGCAACTTTATTTGCTTTTATTTTTACCATAGCTAGACAGGTGAATGTGTCTTGTTAGCCAAAGCTACAAGCTTCACCATAGGAGTAGACTTTAATATTGATTTGTTTTGTGTTTTACGTTTAGGGGTGATTTAGGCTAAAAGGGATTAAACTCTAAGCCTTTTCACATTAGAGTCCGAGAGTCTAGTCTTTTATTTGTGCTTAATTGTTTGAGTTGTGTACTTTGTTTCTAAAGGTGATTTTAGTTTAAGGGGTAATTAGTTAGTAGCCTAAGACATTTCTGGCAAGGCAAGACTTGGTACTTAAGCAGCTCTTTAGCTCACCTCTCTTACCTGGGACTTGTCTAAGTGAAAGTTTTCAACCCTTTAGATTAAGAAAACTTTTAAAAACAAAGATGTCTTCTTATGGTTCATATAGGTCTTCTAGGTTAGATAAAATTGATGAAATGTTTAAACAAGCTAGGAATCTTCCATCATTTGGTAAAGACATAGGAGCATTAACATACCTAGCTTGGGAGAAAGAAATTGATAAAATAAATCCTTGGTTTTATGAAGAGAGTGAATATTATGTCCTTAGCATATATCTCTCTAAGTTAGAAGAAAATGCAAGTGAGTGGTGGGATGAAAGACAATATCATGTTAGGAAAGGTAGGAAGTCTTCCATACGTGATTGGCATGATTTAAAAGCTTGCATGAGAAGAAAGTTTGTGCCTTCAAGCATTAAAAGAAACCTAGAATTAATTAGGGATTGCATTGATGATGGAAAACTATTTCTTGAGAGTTTAAAGGATCATGGGTTTCTTCGTAGAGAATTAGAATTTGGGGCAAGACTAAAGGAGATCAAGGATAAGAAAAGAGAAAGAGAGATTGAGAGAAAAGAAAAGGAAGAAAGGAAAGAAGAAGAGAAGAGAGAGAGAGAAGAAATAGAGAAAAGAGAAGAGAGAAGTAGAGAGGAATTAAGAAGAGAAGAGAGAAAAGAAGAAAAGAAAGAAAGGCAAGAAAAAGAGAAGAAAGAAAAGGAGAAATTGTTACTGATGACAAATCCTATTCTTTCAAAGACTGTGGAACCTAAAAGGGAAGGTTTCCAAATCTTTACTTCTTTTTCAATAATTGATTACTTTTCAATTTTTGACTTCTCTTTCAAACCAATTGTCATAAAAACATTTTCAAAATATGAAAATTCAAATCTTGAGTTATTCTTAAGAAAACAATTAACTCAAGATAAAATTGAATTTGGACTTCTAAAATTTTCAAAGATTACTAATCAAAGTATTAGAAGTTTTTATTCTCTTGTTTTTAAAGAAAAATTCTTTCTTGGATTGATATTAACCGAAGATATATTTGATGTGTATTGCAGATTCGTGTTTGATCCAGGAGGAAGAAAACTAGATCTAAAAGAATAAGGCCACTCCAAGATGGCCATGCTCCCAAAGATTGTGTGGAGCTTATTCATAAGGCGATTGTCAAATTTGAGGACAAATCTTTTTTTTAAGAGGGAGGGCATGATGGAATCCTACTTGACTTAGTCTTCCTTTTGAATTTTTATTTTTTAGCTCTTAAGGAGCATGGGTTACTATAAATACCCAGCTCCTCTATTGTATTGGGACTTTTGAGATTAATGAGAATTAGACTTTCTGAAATAGAAACTATTCTCTCTTGAAAGTCAGGCTAGAGAGTCCAAAGACTTCCTCTAGCCACCTTCCAAGCACATCTCTCACTTTCATTTTCCATTTTCACGGTGCTTCTCATTCTTCACGCTTCCTCTCCTCCACTGCCACATCTGGCACGCGTCAGCTGCCAATACGTCTCCAGTCCAACGCGTCAGCCACGTTCAGACCGCGCCTCTCACTTCTTTCTTCACGCACATCAGACACGCACATTCCACATTCTCTTTCTTCTTCGCGTCTCACTCTCGCTCTCGAGAGTTCCATTGTCTACAACCTCAGATCTGCCTTTCTATTCCATTTTTCACCGATTGTAAGTCACTTTCCACTGATTAAATCAGTAGTTCTTCGTCCTCCTAGGGTTTCTCACCGAACAAACCATCTTCATTTCCCATACCTTCAACTTCCACCGATTAAACCTTAGATCCTAGGTTTTCATGTGTTTCGCTCTCATTTCCCACTTCAATCTTGAGTTTCGTTTCCATTCCGCTGCGTCTTCATCTCTCTGGAGGAAGCTTCGAGGAGTCAGCGTCACGTCTTCGGTCTCTCCTCGGGCGTTCGTCCATCAAAGGTTTACTTCATTTATGTTTTCTTTAAAATCTTGGCCTTGTGAGCATGAATATACGTAGGAATTAGTTGGCACCAAAGACAGATTTGGTCAATAAATTGTATTCCAATTTAATAACCCCTGTATGTGTAGGGTCGTGGTTGCTATCATATGGCCTCCCTTTTAATAAGCTTTCCAGAGTACTAAGTCTTCTGTTGGTATGACTTAGATTCTGAAATGTAATTAGAAATCTTTAAATAAACAATGAAAAAATTTGTGAATAAGATCCTGTTGAGTTGATGTTAAAAATTGAAAAATGGTAAACATAATGTATAAAAAATCAAATAATTAGGTATGGTTAGACTAAATAATGAGGAAATGCAGTATAGGTTAAAGAGCAAAAGAGCAAAGGACTTAATGTTTGTGAATTGGAAGTTATATGATTAAGTAAATGATTTGTGGACAAAATATTAGAGGAAAGACCATGTTATCCTTATTTTGTTATTTCTCTTCCACAAATTATTAAAGTGTTTTATTTAATTAAAGGATGTGATTAATTAGTTAACAATTGGACCTACTAGGAGCCAAATTGGAGTCCTTTCAAAAAGTAGCTTAACTAGTTTTATTATCATTTGAAATGGTGGAGTACAAGTCTGATTTTGCTGGTGTAGAAATCTCTGCATATGACAGTCAAGTAATATTAGCCACCGTGGTTTGAGCTATAATTTTCTGTCATCTCCCTTTGTGTCTAGCAATTAAGGTACCCTCTATTCAAAGTACTCTCCTTACTAGAGCTTATAAAAATCCCTTGCACACATGCCACAATACCAAAGTTTAGTTGTTACGTATCTTTTGTACCATAAGTGCTAGCCTATCTATTTGTAGTCCATTTGTAAAGAGAGAAACATTTGTTGAATTCAGTTAATTGTCTAGGCAAGTTCTCTAAAAAGTGATGACTTGGGCTGAAGCCCAATAGACAACCATTAGCCCATCACTAATAAAGTAATGCACAATCAATAAGAGTTGTGATCTATGAAGCCTGGCACCCAAGGATCTTTGACTGGACGTGACATCATGTGGTATTAACAACCATGGAGCCAGTCAGTCCAACTTAGTGTCTGGTTCTTCTATTTTGGAATTTGTGAACTCTGTTTCCTTCACTGTTGCATTGCTTTTGTTCATCATTAGAACATGGAATTTTGATTTCTTAGGTTCTGATTATGTCTATTCTTGTGTGCCAACCCTGATTTGCTTTGGTTTGCCCATTTTTAGTCAGTTCATTCTGATTTGAGGAATTTTATTTGGAAATTTGTCCAGTTCTGTCCAAAGTCATGTTATATTACTTGTTTTGTTCTCAGTCCAAGTATTCTGCTGAGTCAAATTTTGGTTTGGTGCATCTAAGTGATTCATCAATAGTAAGCACACAGAAATGAGCAATGATATGTTTATACAGAGCTCGGGTGTGTAATTCACATCATCAAAATCACCTTCCTGGTTCATCCCATAAGGTGTTATAATTTGAACCATTTAGTGACAATCCAACCGATTTCTTGACTGTGATTTTACCCATAACTTAGTTCATACCATTTAAGCTATGATTTCCTAAAGTAAAAGCTTGGTTGCACCTTCAGAAATAGCTCAAAATTGCTGGTATAGCAGTTGGGCGATGTGCTTTATATTTGGTCAATCTTTAAAGTGTTAAATTTTGGGCTGTAGCATTTAGACCATTGGTAGCCATGTATACTGTCATTGTGCTTATTTGAGCAATTTTTTAGTGGTATGTTTGAGTCAAATACGTGGTTTGCAACCTGTTTCAATTTCTGAATCAAAATTTGGATGGTTGAGTTGAATATATGAAGTAAAATTAGGTTTGGAGCATTGCCTTTGTGAGTAATTTGAAATCTGCATGACTTATGTTATTAAATCAGTTGTTTATCATATACCAAACTTACTGATGTAATTTGTAATTTTAATTCTGCATCTTCTAACCTCACTGTTGTGCCTCTCTAACTCAATGGTACCACTACTTCAGTTCAGTGAACTTCTGAAGGTGCTGATACAATATATAGTGCCATACTTAAAACTACTGAACTGCTTAATTTATGAAACAAGTGGTTTTGTTTGAATTGTGTAAACTCTAAATTGATTTTGATAAGATTAGAAGGTAATAACTACATTGTCTAAAGTCTGAATTGGTTTTGTTGATGTCCCTGACTTACTTTGAATCTTTATTTTGGTGGTGATTGGTGATGTTTTAGTACGAGATATGATATGAGTGAGATGTCCAAAACCAAATGCAGCTGCCTTATCTCCTGTGTTAATTTGCATGCTTTGTTTTTATATGGTTGAGAAAGTTCTTTAACTTTTGATCATAGTAAATGTGAAATGATTAAAAAGGTTCCATTTCTTGTGTTAGGGTGAGCTTTTAAAAGAGTTTGGATTGTGGCTACAAAGGGAGGAAGAGAGTCTACGGAGAAGACTTAACTAGGAAAGGAAAGCAAAGGCAAAGGTATGGGGACCTCAACTTAAATTGCATGATTGAAATTTCATGAGTTTGAACCTTAAGTTATGTTGATTGAAGTTTTATGATACTGTAAACATTGAGGTTTGTCAAAGTTTGTTGTGAATGGTTTGAAACTGATTGCCATATATGAAGATATAGGTTTTGGTTCTTTTATATGTGCATGATGAAGTTGACAAAATAAAGCATGTACAATGGCCTCTTCCATTGTTGTAATCAGTCAGAATTAGCCACATAAGACATCTTACCATGTTTGTAAGATCATAGAATGTGTAGGTTTAAGTTACCCTTTTCAGTTTAGTAATGTCTTGTAGATCAAAGGAACTTGACTAGAATGAAAGGAAGTTGCCTTCAGTGTAAACTGTTTTGTCTTTTAAAATCAGAAAGGTCTATTACCTGTTTAAAAATTGTCCACATAACAGTCTTTGTTATTGCCAAAGATATGAGGCCAAGTTAGCCACACAATACTCCAAAAAATTAGTGTTTTCTGTCCTGTATAATGCACTCACATTAGGAAAAATGGATTTTTCAGCACTTGAAATACAGTGTAGAATTCTGAACTGTTTCAGCACTTGAAATACAGTGTAGAATTTCTTTTCGATGATATACACTAATTCTCACCATCACTCAACTGTTTGGGTTGTATCTAAAAATTTGGCTATAGGAGTTGCCAATTTTGACAATTTTGCATTATCGATAAAACACTTGAATTCTAAAATTCAGGTTCCTCTCCACCTCCTAAGATGCTACCTTGGTAGGGAAGGGTTGTCCAACTTCAGTGCTCCAATTATAGTTCACAACACCCTTGAAATCAACCAAAATAATCACCAAACAAATTAGTTAACTGCACCAGAATATACAACATAAATTGGTTTTCAAATTCAGCCTGAGGAAGCCAAAGATGTTTAAAGCAATGAAAAAGGGTGTACAAATGAAGGAGGCACACAATTAGACCTTAGGAATGGTTGTAGAACAAATTAGGCAAGCAACAAAATTGAAATGCAGATTGAAACCAAGGTTTTTCAAAACTGTTTCATGAATTGCGTCAATGAAAATCAGTTTTCATGTTATTGATCTTTGATTACTCAAAAACCTTCCATTAATTCTTTTGATAATTTATTTTCACATGAAAGCAAACAACCAGGTCTTGGTACAATCCATATTGCATTTGGATGACAAAATAGCAAATCAGTTTCTGTTTTTCAGTTGTGCACCAAAACAATTGACCCAAGATTGGTGGTTTTAAAACTGAATTCCTGGACACTTAATTCTAAGACTCTAGTAATACATTCAACAACTTTAATTCATGAATGGAAACTTGACTATAACTGTAATCGGGTTCAAAAGCAAACTGTTTCGCATATTCACCCTTCTACTTCCCAATTTCAGTAAAAATTGAGGGTGGAATCTGCTATTTTACACATAGATGAATCCAACTTCAATTTGATTGTTCTAACAAGTTTAAAACAACATTTAGGACTTCTTTAAACTGTCAATTAGCAAAGAATAACATCAGCACGAAAATTGACAAGTCTTTGATGTCCTGCTTTCTCTCATTTCCCTATTTCTATCTTGTGTATGGTTGTTATTCCCTCTTTGTTTTCTGTTTCTTTGTCTTTCAATCAGTATCCTACATATGTGATAGATAGAGCCTAGTTTTGGTGTGACTACAGCAGAACCTATATGTATGCAAACACAACTACACAAAACAACTAAGAACAAGGTTAGAATTAAAAGCTTATGTGAAATAGAACATTAAAGTACAAAGAACCTGTAATATGCTTGGATGATTCTAAGTTTAAAACAACATTAAGGAACACCTGATTAGCACCAAAGTATATCATAAACTCACCATAAATGGTTACTGAACAACACAGAATTTTAGACTTCAATTTCACAACTTAGATGGCCAAAGATTGAATAGGCAATTAAGAAAAGTTTATAAACGAAGTAGGCACTGAAATATAATCTAGGAAATGCTCTAGATGCAGCGTTTGCTGTCACTAACTACCATATTATAATTGAAAATGGAAGTGCATATTATGAACAATATGGGTAATAATTAAAGATGCAACTCCATATGGGTTTTTACCATTTATAACATCTCTGACAGAAGCAACTTATTGAAGTTGCTTCATATATTAAAAGTGTAGTTTGTAATGATGAATTCTCTTTCATTTTTTAGGAGTTTTGTCTGACTTTTATGTTTGGAAAGTGATAAATCCATGCTCATAATATAGCTATTATTAATTCCGAATAGATAATAGATGAAGTAGCTAAAAGTAGTAGCTTAAACTCATAATTTGACAACTTTGAACCTAAAACTAGTATCTAAAATACAGTAAAAGTGCAAACCTGCATTTAGACCATCAGTGATTGTTCATCTATATGTTGTATGTTGATGTATATATTGTATGTTCGTATATATTGTATGTTGATTTATTATGCTACGAATTGATTAATTTAATTAGTCATTTAAAGTCCTATGGTGTTAAAAACATTCTCAGTAGAATGAGAAGGGTAACACTACCTCAACCACTTACAATTGACAAAATATATGAAAGTACTCTATAAAAGAGAACTTTAGTAATGTCAAAATATTGACTCCCCCAAATTTTATTTACAATGACTTAGGATGTCAGGGTCATTTCAATACTGAGGACTTCTCTTTGGATGCCCTTATTGAATGCCTATGACCATAGTGTTGAAATTGCCTTCCATGTTTGACTTCAGTAGTAATAGCTTTATTACTTATGTCACATGGAGTGTTGCTGTTTTGGCTAAGTTTGTATTTGTTTGGCTTGTCACAGAACATGGCCCATTTTCCCAACCATCGTGGATGGATGTACGACCGTTGTTATAGTGGAAGGAGAGGTTTGAAAGAATCTTTTGTCATGGGAGTTGAAGAGTTCGTGGAGACGGCACGACGATATCAATATTATGCCCTTGATGGAGGGATTCGATGTCCATGCATCAAGTGCGAATGTACAAGCATTCTGAAAGATGAAGTCGTCAAAGTTCACCTTTACCAAAAAGGGTTCATGCCTAATTACACGGTCTGGACATTTCATGGTGAAGAAATTCCTTCGACCTCCACTGCAGCTGAAAAACGGCTTGCATCAGGTTCGAATACTGTTGTACATACATGTGAGATAGATCAATTTGCCTACATGCAAGAGATGGTCGACCATGCTCTTCGTCACCATGCTGCAGAAGCAGACGATAGTCATGATGAAGAGCCTCCCAATGAAACGACGCAGAGGTTTTACAATTTACTGACAGAGGCAAATCTACCTGTATTTGAAGGTTCATCTGAGTCAAAATTTTCAGTGTGCATTAGACTCATGGCTGGCAAATCTAATTGGAACGTTCCCATTCAAGCAGTGGACTTCTATACAAAACTGATGTTAGATTTGACACCACCAAACAATTTGATGCCGAAGAATTATTACCAAGCCAAACAATGTGTTTCAAAGTTGGGATTGGATGTGAAGAAGATTGATTGTTGTGTTAATGGATGTATGTTATTCTATGACAATGACAGTGGCAAAAATGATGCATTGTTGGTGGAATGCAAGTTTTGTGGCTCACCTCGATATCAGACAATGCATGCTGGACGGAGGCAAAAAAAACCAATTCCATTAAAGTCCATGTTCTACTTACCTATAATTCCAAGATTACAAAGATTGTTTACTTCAATGCAAACAGCAGAACACATGACATGGCATGATGGTAACAAAACTCCGGGACTTTTGCGTCATCCTTCTGATGGTGAAGCTTGGAAGCACTTCAATCGTAAACATGCATCCTTTGCTAGTGAACCGCGTAACGTCAGACTTGGTCTATGCTCTGATGGGTTTACCCCGTACATTCAGGCGTCTGCATCACCGTATTCATGTTGGCCCGTGATAGTTACACCATACAATCTACCACCTGAGATGTGCATGACAAAGCCTTACATGTTTTTATCGTGTATAATACCAGGTCCATCTAATCCCAAATCATTGATTGATGTTTACTTGGAGCCTTTGATTGATGATTTGAAGAAGTTATGGAATGGTGTTTGGACGTATGACGTTTCAAGGAGGCAAAATTTCCTTATGAGGGCAGCCTTGATGTGGACTATTAATGACTTCCCAGCGTACGACATGTTATCTGGTTGGAGCACACATGGTCGATTAGCTTGTCCACATTGCATGGAACATACAAAGTCATTCCAATTGAGTCATGGCCGGAAAAGTAGTTGGTTTGACTGCCATCGACGGTTCTTGCCCATTGACCACCCCTTTAGAAGAAACAAAAAGGCATTTCGAAAAGGACAAGTTGAAACGGATATGCCCCCGCCAAAGTTGACTGGATCACACGTGTGGAGAAGAGTGAAAGACTATCCAAAAGTCACTGAATCTGGTCAGAATAGGCTAGAAGGGTTTGGGGAATGGAATAATTGGACTAAAAGAAGCATATTCTGGGAACTTCCGTATTGGAAGGACAACTTGCTAAGACACAACATCGATGTGATGCACACAGAAAAAAATTTCTTTGACAATGTCTTCAACACAGTTATGAATGTTAAAGGTAAGACAAAAGATAATGAGAAAGCAAGAAAAGATTTACCTTTGTATTGTGCACGAAAAGACTTAGAGTTGAAGGCACAAGGTAACGGCCGATTATTTAAACCAAAAGCAAATTACACCATGTCAAAAGACGAGACAAGAATAGTGTGTGGATGGATCAAGGAGCTTAGAATGCCAGATGGATATGCTTCTAACTTGTCCAGATGTGCCAATGTTCAGAACGGTACTATTCAAGGGTTGAAGAGTCATGATTGTCATGTATTCATGGAGACTTTCATCCCTCTTGCGTTCAGTTGTTTGCCAATGCACGTGTTACATCCACTGATAGAAATCAGTAACTTCTTTAAAGATTTGTGTTGCACGACACTAAAGGAAGATTCCCTTAAAAAGATGGATGAAAATATCCCGATTATTCTCTACAAATTGGAAAGAATATTCCCTCCTGCATTCTTTGATTCAATGGAGCACATTCCAATTCATCTTGCATATGAAGCTTGGCTTGGGGGACCCGTGCAGTACAGGTGGATGTATCCCTTTGAAAGGTTTATGGGAGAATCCAAACGGTCAGTTAAAAATAAAGCTAGAGTGGAAGGCTCAATTGGTGCAGCTTACTTGCACAGAGAGACAACTTATTTTTGTTCACATTATTTCAAGAACTTCATGTTGTCTCCCACTCATGTCAGAAATGAAATGCAATGGCAAGTTGAACCACGTGAAGGTGCATTATCAGTTTTCCGACAATCAGGCCGTCACGCAGGGAAAGAATTCACTCATTGGTTAACTGATGCTGAATTCAACTCCGCTCATGTCCATGTCTTGATCAATTGCAGTGAAGTCAAGCCGTACCTTGAGTATGTCATCATCCATCTCTAATCTATCAAAAGGTTTAATTGTTATACACTAATTAATTTCATTTCTACCAGCTCATTTGTTGTGGCTGAGCAAGTCACAGAAGGAAATACTTCTGCTAGAATACACTCTGAGTTTCCCCATTGGTTTAGAAATCAGGTCCGTACTTTTGTCCTTCGTTTAGAGCAAGGTTAATTTGACTGTTGTAGGTACTAATTTTGTTAGTACCTTTGTAGGTTTTTAATCAGGCATTAACTCCCACGGTTCAAGAGTTAAGACATCTCTCCAATTGGCCAATGAGATGTGTCAAAGAATGGCACACTTACTTCATCAATGGTTACAAATTCCATACACATGAATGGTCTAAAGGAAAGAAAACATCAAATTGTGGTGTGTATGTCAAGGGCCTAACAGAGGGGTCTTATGATGATTTCTACGGCATCATTCATAAAATATATGAGTTAGAGTACAACAGTACTACTTCTCCAAACAGAGTGGTACTGTTTTATTGTGAATGGTTTGATCCTTCTAGAGCTGGTACTAGAGTCGATCCACGCTTTAATATTGTCGAACTGAACCAGAGATTAAGATATGGGCCTTTTGATCCTTTCATTCTACCATCTAATGTCAGACAGGTTTATTATGTGCCATATCCACCATTTCGCAATATTGACAAGCGTGGTTGGGCCGTAGCAATACAAACGAAGCCTAGAGGTCGCATAGACTCAAATGAAGTTGAGGAAGATGTAGCCTACCAACTTGACCAAATGTCACAATCACAACAAATTATCGAAGTTGAACGTATAACCGCATTGGTCGACCCTGATGGTGATGGAGATGAATTAGAAGCAACAATACAAGGTGATGAAGAACAAGAGGAAGAAGAAGAAGAAGAAGAAGAAGAAGAAGATGAAGAAGAACAAGAAGAAGAAGATGATGGTGATGATGACGATGAAGAAGAAGAACAAAAAGAAGAAGACGATGCTGAAGATGAAGATGAAGATGATGATGATGATGACGATGATTGAATGTTGAACATCTATTGTAGCAAATTGGACTATCATTTCATTACCATTATCTAAAATACCATCTTTAACATGTTTGCAATTACGTATACATTGACTTTGAAAACAATTCATCCTTCTTTATTTGTTTATATTTTACATGTTTTTATTTGTAACCATTTGAGTGCAGTAATGACAGGACAAGGTTCAGAGCGTCCTGATAAAGGAAAAGGGGTAGCAAGGCCTACAAAGAGGCAACGGCAGGCACCAAAGTATGTACTTAGGGTGCCTGCTAGACTACCTACCCCTGCTCCCGGTACTACATCATCTGTGGGGCCTTCTCCTACCCCTAGTATACAGACTCCTACACCTGCAGTAGCCCCTACTCCTCCTCCTGCAGTACACCCTTCTACTACCACTGCAGTAGACCCTTCTCCTCCTCCTGCAGCACACCCTTCTACAACCCCCACTCCTCCCCCTATTGTTATTACCCCCACTCCTCTCTCTGACCCTACTTCTATACCTTCCTCATCTTCTGTACCTCCTTCTGAGACTGCCACACCACTTGGTCATCCAGATTCAAGTGGTGATGCTGAAGATCTTGATCCGCCCCTCCATGATCGACCATGGATTGAGCCCTATGGTAAAGGGTAAGTTTATAATCTGTTGATATCATTTGATGTTTAAACCATATTGTAATTGAAATGAGTTTTGTTATGCAGGTTTATTCCATCTAGGGTTGCTTCCCAGGCCATCACACATTCAATAAAGCAACAGTTTTTAAGTCCATGGCCTACTTGGGGAGCAATACCTGACGACGACAGAAAGGCATTCTGGGAGCGTTTTCAGGTCAACAATCCACTAAACTAATTGTCGCTCTTATTTTAGTATGTTGCCTAATCAATGTTTGTTCTCTTTAATGTTACAGATGAAGGTGCAGTGGAAACTTGAACATGAAACTCAGATACACAGAAATTTCCACATGAAAGCATCTCATCGGCTGTCAGAGATGTTTAGGGATGCCCGGAATGCAGCACAGCGCCCTAACTGGCTGGGTGAGCACATTTGGAACTCTTTACTGGCCCATTGGAATACAGTAGAGTTCCGCAATAAGTGTGCCAAAGCCCAGCGGAACAGAGCGTCTGAAAGGGGTGGCACCCTGCATACTGGTGGGTCGATCACCATTCATGAGCATGCCATTCGTATGGTATAATCTCATTACATAACTTTTTCTTTCATACACAAGTTATGTATATTGTATTTCATATGTACGCTTGTAATTCTTAATTATGTTACAGGCACAGGCTCTAGGACGGGCGGTCCATGTTGATGAGGTCTTTGCACAGACTCATGTTCGGAAGGGAACTAATGAATTTGTTGATGAAAGATCTCGGAAGACTCATGTAAGCAAATAACACTATTACTAATTTTTTATTTCTGTTATACTATCGTTCTCTGACATTGCTTTTAATGTTTCAACAGGAAGACTTTTCTACGAGACTTTCACAGGTTAGATCTGAACATGAGTCAGCTCCTACACCGGATGATGCCAGTAATGCAGATGATGACATCCGTAGGACACAGTGCTGGATCGACATCGTTGGTGGGAAGAAAAAGGGACGAGTATATGGTGCGGGACAGCTTGCTGCAAACTATACAGCATCCAGAGGAGGTACTCTGAAGCACCAGCCTTCTTCTTCCACCACTACTCCTGACGAGGTTGTTCGCCTGAGGCAAAAACTCCATCAACGTGACCAGGAGATCACTGATCTCAGAACAGAGTTTACGAACTTCAAGGCCCTGATCATGAGAGTCTTGCCTGAAACCTCACAGGAAGTACAAAATCTCCCTCTGACCCAGCCACGAGCCTCCTCATCACCTGCTACCACTCAGCAGCCCACTTCAGTCCAACCCTCATCAGTCCAACCCTCATCAGTCCAACCCACACCAGTCCAGCCATCAATAGAGGAGCAGGATGATGAAAATCATTCTGATGATAGTTATGTACATTATTAGGTTTCATTTTGTTATTACTTGTTAGACAAACATTTGGATATTAGAACATTTTCAGTTGATATCATTTCAATGTTAGATGTACTTACAAACTTTGGATGTTACAACATCCTTGTGTTACATTGTTTTATGTTTGAACTACCCCATACATTATTTATACATTGATGGATGTCTTGTGGATTATTTGATGTGCATTGGATATTGATCATTGATTGCATCTTTGAGATGCACATTATGCATGTTTGTATGTGTTTGAAAACTGTTATGCAGGTCTGTTTGTAATTGAAATTTGTTATACAGGTCTGGGTTGCACAAGAAAAACCATTTTGCTGAAACCTGCCCTGCATTTTATCGAAGGCTTTTGCCCTTCGGTAAATGCCCTCGTATGGTCATTACCGAAGGCTTTCGCCCTTCGGTAAATACCATCGTATGCTCATTACCGAGGGCTCCTGCCCTTCGGAACTTACCGAGGGCTTTCGCCCTTCGGTAATTACCGAAGGCTTTTGCCCTTCGGTAATTAGCGAGGGCTTTTGCCCTTCGGTAATTACCGAAGGCTTTAAGCCTTCGGTAATTACCGAAGGGCAAAAGCCCTCGGTAATGGTTAGCGACAGGGGATTTACCGAAGGATTTTTGGCCGCCGATAGGCCTTCGGTAAACACCCATTATCGACGGCTTTTGGCATTTTCCGAGGGCTTCTGGCCTTCGGTAATGCCCTACTTTTTTGTAGTGTTATTTATACTATTGTTGATTGTTGTTATTATTTATAATTTTTTTTACTATTATTTATTTTAATAATATTATTATTTATTTATTTTATTATTATTATTTGATTTATAATATTTTATATGATTTTAATCAATTAGATTTATTTGTTTAATAATTATGGAATTAGTTTTTAATATAAGTTATTAAAAAAGTTAAAGAATAAGCATACTTGTTGTCTCATTTTTCCAACTTCTTCTCTCTCTTCTTCTTTCACTCTTAATCATCTACTCAACAACTATCTATTACCACACAATTTTTATAATTCTTAAAAATCATCCAGAACCGGTGTATTTGAATTTGTTTATCCCTATGGTTATGCTATATATGTTGTGCATGATCATGGAAAAGATATTCACTCATATTCTTAACTTTTCTCATATTTATATACAGGGAATCAGTTATGCTAAGCTTGCAAATCTTCCTCCGATTGTGGGACTATGTGAGTGTATTGATTAAACTCTATAGTTTGTGATGATCTGTGATGTTATTATATGTTAACGAATGGTAGTAACTGGTGTTGCATAACTCAGATTCCAGTTTTGTCCCACCGCTTGTGTATGCTGTTTTTGGAAGCTCGAGGGACCTAGCTGTAGGACCAGTGTCTATTGCTTCTCTTGTGCTGGGATCGATGCTGAGACAGGAAGTTCTCCCACAGCAGACCCAGTTCTATTTCTTCAACTGGCTTTTACTTCAACTTTTTTTGCCGGTCGCTTTCAAGCTTCGCTTGGAATCTTAAGGTGGTCATATGAAATCATGCTGCAAATTTGTTGCAATATGTGAAAGTATTGGAATCATTCAGATGTGTTATTAATAATTGCAGGCTGGGTTTGATAATTGATTTTCTATCCAAGGCCATTCTGATTGGGTTCATGGCTGGAGCTGCTATTAGCTTTTAACTTGTTGTCTCATTTTTAACCAATATTATAGACAACAATTATTTGCTCATAGGATGTTCAAACGTTTGTTGCCCAATGTCTCAATAACAAGTAATTAAAATATCAGCTCAAGCATCCCACAGTATTGCATCTAACTCTTATTTCCATCAAGAATCCCCTTGATAACTTGTAAAATTATACTAATATTCTACATCACTTTTACTAATTTTTCATTCAATAATTTACAATTAGCAGCAACAAAAACATAGAGAGCAGATTTTTCTTACTACACCAAGTCTTAACCAATATACCAGTCTCAACCAACATACCAACTCAAATATCATATCAAAGACAAGATAAAGACGGTTTGAACAACTTACCGTGATGGCAGCACCAACGACGACGGCACGGGACAACCACGTCAACAGTGCGACGACGGCAGACCCAATGACGACGACGACAACTGTAGGGACGAAGGCGGCAGAGTGGGAGAACGACGGTGCTCCAATTCTCGCATCAAATGGATGCACAGTGTAGGGAAAATGGAGAAACTTCAGGCGTAAGTGGTTGAAGAAGAGAGGTCGCGAGGAAGGAGGAAAACGCAGTTTCAAGGGTAACTGGTTGAAGATGCAATTTCAGGCGACCAAGAAAATGGAGTTTCAGGCGAAAGAAGATGCAGGTTCAGCCAGAGAGAAACTACAGGGAGGAAGAAAGAAGTTGCGGGTTTAGGCAAAATTTTAAATGAGTATACGCTTCGGTTATCCAACTAACTAATGCCTCAGCACACATAGACCTCGGTTATCAGTAAAACCGAGGCATAATCTACACACATATGCTTTGGTTCAGTCAACAACCCGATGCAATAGCAAAGTCCTGTCATCAAGCCTGGCACACAGCGGAGTTTGCAGGATGTGGCAGGTAGATAGGCCTCGATTCTGCTACCAACCGAGGCAATATCAGGTTTTCTGAAAAGTTGTCAGCCAAAAGTTTGGTTTGCAAGGAGGTATAGGCATCGGTTGGATGTCTAACCAAGGCAGTATTGCCTTTCCACTTCGGGTTTCTCCAAACCGAGTTATATACGTTTGTACGCTTCGTTTTTTTTAACTGAAGCCTATATGGTGCGTTAGATACCCCTTTTCCTACTAGTGTTAACCTCCCTTCGTTTGAAGGTATGATAGAGGAATTCGGGTAGAACAATGCTACGTACCCTAAAAATTATTTTAACTTAAACAAATCATGGATATAAACTTGTTGGACTTAGATATAGTAAGATCCTTTGCGAGGACGGGAGAATACATCTAGACTGGACTTCAAACTAAACTATGGACAAAATTGAGTTAAAAGAAAACTAAATGTATCAACCCTCTTTGACACAAACATAATATTCCTTCACTTTTGTCTCTTATAAAAATGAACAAAAATTTAAGAAATTTGGAAGTTCAAGACAAGCTGGGATATAAACGATGGAGTCCTACTAAAGAACAAGTTGCTCTACTAGAGACCCTTTTTGCATTTGGGATACGAAATCCCAATAGAGAGTAAGTGCACGATCGAGATTGCAACGAAACTTAAAATTTACGAGAAAAATGGAGAGTATAGTGTTTATTGTTGGTTTCAAAATTATAGGTATCGTGAAAAGCAACGATGCTTGAAGCAAAGCACCACCACCACATCTTACTCTCCACTACCCCTCTTGCCGCCTTTTATGAATGGTAAGATATGTTGTATTTTTTTTTATATTATTTTTTTAACCTTTCTAATTTTATTTATTTGGAGATCTTTCATGGATAACGTCATCGGTTCCAGATCAGGTGACGTTGGATCTTTTTCCAATCCCTCCCATTCATGATAAAAGAGAGATACTCCTCTCCTACGGTTCCAGGTGAAAGCTCCTTCCATTGAGCTTTCCTTACGATTGCCTTCCGCCGAAGAATAGTCTCCTCGAGGAGACTACAATTGTCTTTATTTATTTTTATTACTAAGGACTGTAATATTTAACAATCACTTGTGATCGACTTTTGAACATCTTTATTATTATTATTATTATTATTATTATTATTATTATTAGTATTTATAGACTTAAATCTAACGTAAACTAGCTAACCATCATTTTTTTTAACATGGTTTAAAGTTGATTCCTTGATTCACGGTAAAGTAACTTTGCGCCCTTAGTGTCAGATCTGTCGGTTTGTTTTTATCTAGAAGCATTAATTGGTTTATTTATTTTGTTTAAGTAGTGTAAGATAGATTTTATTTATCACAAGGGTAAGACCATCTTCGGTGTAATGGTTAAGCCATTTGGTTTTTCAATAACTCTACTCATATTGGTGTTTCTTCCTCAATAATTCTATTAAAAACCTCATTTGAGTGGAAGACAAATGTTGAGCAAGGGGAACTGGAAATCAGAAAGTGGAAGACAGGTGTGAGCAGTCGAGTGATTGTTCGGTTTTGAAGGGTAGAAGTAAAACTTAGTTTTCAAAATTCATGTCACTCTCTGCATGCAACCATCTTCTTCAATCTTCCTTCCTCGGTTTATACTAAGGTAAAATTGGACACTTGAAGAGTTGTATTGATTTTGGGTATTTACAAGACTCAAGCTACAAGTGAAATTGTCAAAGGCTTAGCAAGGAAAATCTATTATTGTAAATTTTTACTCTGATGATGAAATTAATTAAATCTTATGTTTTTCCTTGATTCATTTAGTTTAAACATATCTTACTTACCTATATATATGTGTCTAGCCAGTTTAACGTGAAATGCTAGTTATTAATTAATTCACTTATCTGGTATCTACACTTATAATATTAAGACCTATTCTAATATAATTTAGTACACTATCCAGCAGTACCTTACGTTTATAACTCATAATCCTATCATGTATCCACACCATAAAAATTATAAATTCAACAAATCAATGACAAGTAAGAGTTGAGACTGCATCAAACATGTTTATAAAATTGAAGTTCACTCAAAACAACCATGAATCGCTACACTGATACCATAAAACAATGACAAGTAGTATTTGTTCATCATGTGAATTATGAAATCATGATCAGCCCTATACTAGACATAATGTATGTAAATTCCACATAGACTAATAACCAAAGATAATATCATGTGGAAATTAATATCAAAAGATTGACTTCATTTACCTAATTAATTTATAGTTCATTTCAATAAACAGTCAAGCATATACGCATCGTAATACCAAACTAATTAATTTCCACTTGCTTATTCAATACACGTACTAGAAACTAGATGAGCTCGCTCCCGAAAGCCCTTGCCAAGCTAGGCATATTAGAGGTTTCACAGTCGGGTTGGGTACGTGTCATTTCTCTGTTCACACAGAGAATTATTGTTATTATGATTCATAATGGGTTCGTAGGATAAATCCACAACTCTTAGGTCGTCATAAGGACGAACCGCTTTTCTCTGTTCAAACAGAGAATTATTGTCAGTATGATTCATAATGAGTTTGTTGGATAAATCCACAACTCTTACGTCGTCATAAGGACGAACCGCTTTGATACCATTAATGTAACATCCCAAAATATCAAACTTGATAATTCATAATTGATATATTGTATATATGTTTTAAACTCAGATTTCAATTATAAACTCATAAATATAACTCGAATTCTTCTATCTCTTTCTTCATTGGCACCGAATCAGACGACATTCCTCCATCTGGTCCCGTATAACGAATTATACGATCATCGCACACACACAAACGCAAACAAGTAGGGTGAACTAACATGCAACCAATCATTTATAAAACATGCATAATTACTTTGATACACTCAACAAACCTCATATAATAATTATGTCAGACACCCTCATACCATTATACAACAATCGCATCATAGATATTCATACCATCATACAACAATCGCATCATAGATACTCATACCATCATACAACAATCGCATCATAGATACTCATACCATCATACAACAATCGCATCATAGATACTCATATCATCATACAACAATCGCATCATAGATACTCATACAACAATACCACAATTACTAATAGACACTCATCCCACAATACCCAATAGACACTCATTTCCACAATACCCAATAGACACTTACTCCAATGATATGTTGATGAGCGGTCACGAGAGGTTATGCACTTGTGATGACTTCTACTTCCTCTTACAAATACACTTCCAAAATACTCCATACCATCCACAAGGTTAGTCCTCAACACTATGTCCAAAATCAACACATAGACTAGGACCTCCTGCCCTTCATACCATCCACAAGGTTAGTCCTCAACACTATGTCCAAAACCGGCACATAGACCAGGACCTCCTGCCCCTCTCACCACATAATTCATCCTTCTCTACTTGAGACTGAATGATTATTAGAGTATCAGGATAACCTCCAACATCAGGACCCTCAACATCAACATATACACAAATACCATATCATTACAGAATCTCTCCACGAGACTCACACGATGCTCACATTCCTCAACTCATATTATACCATTATGAAATCTCCCCATAATACTCATATCATGTTCAGATGCATAAATTCAAATCCAATATAATAAATTACAATCATAACAAAAATCATACAAAATGAATATATCATAAAATAAATTAACAATACTAAAATATCACCATAAATGGTCACCGGAGAAGAATCAAATGTTTGACGAATCAAACTCACTATAAACGTCAGTACATATGACTAGTCACAACTTACTGGATTTGACCAGGGCTGCTCTATGATCAGGGATGTACCAACTCCGGTTTTTAAGATTCCTCTATCCTACCATCACAATTATAATTCATAATTCCATATCTACCACAATAACATGAATTCATCAGAAATTTCCATTCCAACAAGATATATTGCATAATAATTTAACAGTACATAATCTGTTCAATAGGATTTAAGTTAAAAACTTGTCGAGTAGACTTCCAAGAAAGAGAGGTGCGTCACAATGGTCAACTTAAGTACCAAGTCTTTCCTTAGCCAAAGTGTTCCTCAACTAGTTTTTAACAAATTTCTTATTTACAAATTCAAAACAGCAACATATAATATTAGCACAGAAATTCACTATTGATTTGGAAGTAAATTTTTTTAATTTGTAACATCAATCAAACCCTACATTAATTCTCACAAACTTTACTTCCAAATTCACTCTCACTTACCTCCTCCAAATTCACTCAAATAAACAATAAAAAAGTTTACGTTCAAATCCTTTCAATTCCCTCAATTACTTTCCTCACAATCCATTCAAGTGAACAAAGTCTAAAGGACAACAACAAATTGAAATAGAAAAAAGAAAACAATAGTTATATATATATATATATATATATATATATATATATATATATATATATTGATATTTTTGTGTATATGAATTGATTAAAAATGTTACATTAATATATGTATTAATTTGATGTAGTATATTTAATGATATTTTATATTCATTAATTTATTACATTAATGACATTATCTAATAACTAAATGCATATATTAATTACTTTTTCCTATTTTAAATCTATTTAAAACGAATGTTGCCAAAAAAAATTAATATTAATCCTCTTTGATTGAACTATTCATATTTTTTTCATCTATATAAGGCAGCGATTCGTAGAGTTTTCTCGTTGAAGGCATTGAACTTTAATCAATGAGAAAAAGAATAGGTTTGGTTGTGAAAGATGAAGAGGAGGAAGAAGGAGACATAAAATTTTTAAAGAGTGATCAGATTATCTGAAAATCAAATCAAGGAAGTATACCAAAGGTAGTGTTTTTTTGATTGTTGTGTTTTATTTAGTTAATCTTTGAATTGAAACTAATTGAATTTTTAAACAAAAACCTTTATTATGAATTACAGCATTGTCTTTTGGGACATCATAATGAGGAGGAGGAGGAGTCTACATGGACTTCACTTAATTCTCCTCTTATTTTCTTGAGAGCTCCACTCTCATAGATGAAGCTGTTCATGCAACAAAACAAAGATTATTTTGCACACTGTTAATTGGTTCGACGCTTCTCTGGGAAATTGCCGAGCTATATGATGGAAAGGAGGAGAATAAGAGAAACATTTATTGATAATTTGTAAATATACCTGTCATTTTAACTTTTCAATGTAATACTACATTGCATAGTAATTATGATGAAATTAAGAAGAAGAAAAAGTCTGAAAGTGTGATTTCAATTATGAATGTAATATTAATTTGATCTTCAAACAATACTTCAACATGTTTCATATGACTTAACGTTGTGGATACTCAAATGTTTATATTACTTATATGTGACACTATTTATTTAGTATAATTATATTAAGAAATTCGTGTACTGTAATGAAGAATATGTAATGCAAGCAGACTCAATTGTGACCCACTGGATCGGAAGTAAAATCTCAATATATAAGATTTTGTATATATTCAATCTATCTAATTCACCTTTTTTCACTCAAAGTAAACTTCATACCTTAGCAAAAAGCAAATGTAATAACAACTTATTATATTACTTTAGTTCTAATCTATCTCGTATTATAAATCAAACGGTTGCAAAAGTTCATATAATCTGCTTTAATTTTAATTTGAAGTGAGATATATATGAATTTAAGGGTTAACGATAGATGGTCCTCGTTGACCGTGTTTATATGAGTTGTTGAATTGTTGTATACGTGATTATTGTGTACAATAAAAGTATTTTATGTTTGTCAACTACCATTGGAATCACCGTTACAGCAACTTTGTTCCTCCATCATTGTGATGCATCAAATTACATCATTATCGTGAGTCCAACACCAACCACTAGGAACCACAAACCACCTTGCCACTACAAAAAAAATTATTTAGTGGAAGTTTTTTTTTTTGATTTGCAGGAATTTTTATCCTCCATAAAGTAATTTCCGAAGGTTTTTCAAACTGCCGTAGTTTGAGTTGCCACAACCTAACTGTAGGGGTTTTCTGCGACCTTGGTATCACATTCAATTTGCTTAGGTTTTCTAGCGTAGGGTAAAAACTCCCTCTATTACTAGCTATTATTTTGTGGGAGTTTCTAACCTCCTATATTTTAAATTGTTTTATCACAAAAAATACCTATATTTTTTACACTATTTTTTGGGATTAATATATGCTATTTAATTTGACAATTATTTTGTAGAAGTTGTAACCTTCCCCATTTCTATTATTTAGTTTGAGGTTTATTACTTTATTTTTCTAGTACTATTTAATTTATGTCACCATTTGAGGTGTTTATATTTTTGAATCAAAAATATTTATTTGTAACAATATTAATGTAACAAAAGACATCACAAATTCATGTAATTCCATTGTCAAAATCATCATAGTAACATATAAGTAATTTAAAATAAAACTAGTCCTTACAACTTAATCAATAAGTACTCAATTTATTAGAAGATGTTGATGATGTGGCAGTTCCAGATGAACCAATGCTTAAATCTGAAAGTCGAATTTTTGTATTTTTGAATGAGTTAGTAGGATCTGCTCCCAAACCCATGCATCACACTCTCCCAAAATTTTCTAGGCCTAACACTCTACCAACAACATAATAAGGGGAAACCTGTGATTCATTAGTAGTGCTTTGACTCAAACCCACTTCAATTTGTTCCTATAGGCATATAACAAGTTGCAGTTGTTAGAAACGAATTGCCTTGTTTCTCAACAACAAGAGGGGGGTGAATTGGTGATTACTAAAAACGAATGTCTTTTAAATCTTTTTGTAAATTTTGAATGATATTGAATCTTTCTTGCAATCTACGTAAAACACGTATGCAATTCAAAGTAAAACAGATCAGGAGAAAACAACAAACACAAGGTTTTTATCCTAGTTCGGCTTCAATGCCTACATCCAATCACCTTTGCAATCAACCTTAGATTGAAGGATCTTTCACTATAATGATTTGAGATTTACACAAAAGGTTTTAATGAGAACACACTCTCACAATGTAAACACAAGTGCAGAAAAGGCCTTTCACATCACCGTTTAGATGTCCGACCCCCGAATATCCAACGTAAAAAATGACTGGTGACATTTTTGTAATTAGAATAAGTATTTAGATGTTGACAATGGGGGGCAGGGGGTCCACTGATGTCTAAATACTCATACACGTCAGCTCCCCCCAGATAGACGCAAAAAAGATACGAAAAATTAAAAAGAATTAATTATTTATTCGTTACTCACGTCGGGGTGCAGGGGGGCTGACGTCTGTAGTCTATTTAGACGTCGGCCACCCATATCAGAATCCAAAAAGTTACTTTTTGACGCCATTTAGACGTTTGATCTCGCCATTCTGACGTTTATAAGCTATTTAAACGTCGATCCCCCTTCCCCGGACGCCAAATGGGCTGCGAAAAGTGATTGTTCAATTGTCATTAGGCATCTATCGGCCACCCCGACGTCTAAATAGGGATTAGATGTCGGCCACCCCCATCCCGGTCGTCTATAGTGTGTGCCAAAATTAATTTTTAAATGCTTTAAACGTCGACTAGGCAGGGGCGTAGACGTTTAAAGCCATTTAGACGTCGTCTAGGGGGGAGCCAACGTCTAATGGTTTGTTATTACCAAACCCGTGCGCGAGGCAACAGTTACGCGGACTCACTGTTCATCATCTTCCTCGCGTTTTCTCTCCACGTGTAACGATTTTGAGGTTCGTTTTCTCACTTTTGCACTGTTTAAAATTAATTTTACTCCGACTACATTACTCTTTGATGAATTATCTTTCATTTGAACCGATTAAAATGCATTTTCGTTGGGGTTTGGTGTAGTTTTGCTCGTGTCCTGTGGCGGCGTTCTTGGGCGACAATTTCTTGCGTTTTGCACTCCTCTATTTCCCTCCACGACGTTTGTAATCTGTTAAGAAGGTTAACATTCTTGTTTAAAACTTTTTTGTGTATGCATGTTATTAGCTTTTGGTTATGCATGTTATTGGCTTTTGGAATTTCATGTTATTGGCTTTTGGAATTACGTGTTATTGGCTTTTGGATATTCATGTTATTGGCTTTTGGATATTCATGTTATTGGCTTTTGAATTTGCATGTCATTGGCTTTTGGATTTTCATGTCATTGGCTTTTGGATGTATGCATGTTATTGGCTTTTGTGTATGCATGTTATTGGCTATTCATGTTATTGGGTTTTAGGTATGCATGTTATTGGCTTTTGAATATGCATGTAATAAAGTTTTGTTGTGTTATTATGATGGGCATGTTAGATTATAAGTATCAAATCATTGAGTGAAACTTAGTTCCTATTTGAAATTTAACACAAACGATTAATCTTTCAATCCTTTGTATTAAATTTTGAATTGTCTGATTGGAAAGTTTGGGAAAATTAATTTTCATAATTAGCTATAACTTGTACACTGGAGTTTATGGATAAAATTGATAAAATTTCGGTTCAGATTATTTGTGTTGTTCTCTAGATGCATATTTGATTGTGGTCATCCTTGACTACTCCCATTTCGTGTATTTCGGAGACCAATGCGAAATGCTGTCGAAATCTTATCAAGTTTATCATGTTAGACTTCTTTGCACGTGAAAATTAATTTTTCTGGATAGGGCCTACCCTTGTGAGAGTTAAAAAAATTGAAACTGATGAAGTATGTTACGAACATAGTATGGATCGAAGCTGGATGAATGAATGTCGCATTAGTGAAAAATATGAGAAGGGTGTTTCGGAGTTTTAACATTTGACGTCTGACCTGTGGTGTTTGACGTCCCATTAACGTCTCCCATAAAGACGTCAGATCGGGATCAGATGTAAAAAGCCAGAAATAATGACGTTAAAAGCTTTTTTCTACGCTAGTGAAACACCTCCCACACTCACAATCAAAATATAGAAAGAAAACACATGCACACACAGAACCACACGTCCTTGCTACAAAACCCTTTGAGACCACCTCTCAAAGTCAAGAACCCCTTGTTCTTCTTCCTGTCTCGCACGAAAAGGGAACCACATTTTGAGATTGCAAAAAGCACATTTATGATCAATGTAGAAACACCTCAACAGTACAGAGTATGATCAATCAATTACGTCCACAAGCTTTCTCTCAAGAATCCTTCAAGTTTCTTGCAAATCGTTGAATATTGATTCTTAGAGCTTCTTAATCACCTGTAACACTTTTCTCTAATCAAAGATATCAAATATGAATTTTTCAAATGATCAATTCGTTATTCTTGTTACAATATAGTGAACAATGCGTCAATATATATAGTTATCTCATTACAGACGCAGATTAATCGATTACGTTAAAATAGTTGACTTAGCTTTAAAACAATTTTCAAAACATAACAGACTTAATTGATTACATACATAGTGTAATCGATTAAGCTAAACATTTAAGCAAATTTTGAAAATTTTTTCTCTTCAAAAATCATCATAGCACATATTAGAAAGATGTTTGCAAAGACACGAGTTTTAATCGATTTAACACTTAATGTAATCAATTCAAAACCTGTTGTTTTGCCACAATTCAAAATAAAAGCTATCTTATGAGTTCAATTGATTACAACATCAATGTAATCGATTGTATCATACATAATTGCTTTGTGCTTGATGTTTTATCTCATCAAAACATTTAACACGCATACAGAAGATACAAACAATTATGATCATAGTAGTACGCAAGCTAATGAACATGATAACATATGTATTAAACATATTGAATCACTTTTAAACCAACACATGTATCAAACACAAATACAGATTTCTGTTATGTCAGTATAGCATATGTGTGTTTTTATAGTCAATGTGTTGTCATCATAAAAAACCAAATTATCAGAGATTGGGTTCAACACTCATATTGCTCCCCCTATCAATAGTAGTTAAAGCTCTAAATATTGAAGCACAATGCTTGAAAAAATCATATTATAGTAGAATTAATCGTTATAGCCTTTATTGCCTCATTTACGAAGGAGCCATCCTTTCTTTTATGAGCTTCAATGTATAACTTTTCACAACTAGGCAACTGTCCACTTTCCAAAACCTAAATAAAAGGAAAAGTTAAAATAAATAGTAAATTTTGAAAAATAGTAAAAATCGTCAGTGCACTAATATCACTACCATCTCATGTCTTCTTCTTGAGATAAGTTTAGAACCACCGGTATGAGGAATTACTTGCTTGTTGCGATTTTTTCTATTTTCTTTTTACAAATCTTTTATGAAAAACACAATTGTTAATTGACATAACAATCAAAATAATAATATACACAAACAATTCATAGCCTGAACAATAATGAAATTTGTACCATTGTCTATGGTTTTAGACGATAAGTAGCAAAATGAGTCCATTAAGTTCTGTCTATACCAGTTGACAAATTACATATGATTTGATCTTTCGTTTTTGTTGGATCATAGAACTCATTACATAAACTTTGCCTATGTGCAACCCATTTCTTACTCAGAGTTAATTTGCAATATCGTTGTGCAGTAGCTTCAATAGTCGTAAAACAAAATCGAAGCTTTTGAAGAAATATTTCGCATATATCATATTTTTATATTTTTAATGCAAACAACTAACATTTCATCGTATTTAAGATTACCCAATTTAAGATTTGTACATGAGATTTTTATCCTAACACAATAAATTTTGACTAATTAAACCATATGGTATTTAAATAAAATAAACCTTATTTCATTAATAAGGATATTCTAATCACTAACTTATGTCTATAAGGATATTCTAATCACTAACTTATGTCTAGAATGATATTAATTTTTCGACGCACTGCACACTGCTCTCAAGACTTTTGATCATTCTAAACTTTCATATATGATATTTGTGAATTGGTAAAAGAATTACAGGTGTGTTGAGACGCTCCAAGAAACAAGATATACAAAAATTGATAATCTTGAAGGTTTCTTGAAGAATAGATTTGGTTTTCACTGTTGATCAACTACTGCACTATTGAGGTGTACTCTTGACTGATCAGATTTCGTTTATTAGCAATCTTGGATTTACAGTCAAAGTTTTCTCTCAAGCATACTACACCTACAATTACAAATGAATCTTAATCCTAAAAAAGAAGAAAATTGAAGGAACTCAATTACCCAAGTTATCAAGGAAACTTTGTAACTCCTTCAAATCTTAAGGAGAGAAGCTCCAGTGCACTCTAGACCAAGGGGCCACCAAGTTGCAAGGAGGTTGCTGTTGGAAGCAAATAACAATTGTAGACAAATTGTCTCCACTTTCTCTTTAAAGCCTCATCACCAAATCCTTACTGCACAAGGTTCAGTCATTATGGTCCTAGAGCATATGTCAGGCGAAATCCATGCATCTTGCCTCCTAAATGCATCCCAAATCCCATCACATCCTGTCATAAGAAATTTGTCAATAGTCCATATTGGTGAAACAATTAATTATCACTAGAGAATATTAGCATTAGGAAAACTAAAATTCACTAACACAATAATCCATATTAATCAAGTTAAGCACCAAAAAGGCAAGAAATGCAAGGAGAATGCTCACATCTTAGGCCGACTAGTGGAGATCTCGGCCAGAAGGTGTCGACCAATTTTTTGAGGTTGGAGTGCGCGTAAAGCTTAAGCGAGAGATGGGGCTCGTTGAGCATCGCCAGCATCCCACCTGCAAACCTCACCAAAGTTGTATAGTGATTTAGGGAACGAGCAGATAAGAGAGTTTGAATGGAGAACTTATGGATTTAGGGATTTAGGGAATAATGGGAATAAAGAAGTGTTAGATAGATTAAACCTAGATGATGGGAATGGACGAGAAAGGAAGAAATAAGGGTTAGATACATGAAAACCTATGTTAGACACTACGGTAGTGAGCGACGTCACCGACAATGACCTTGGCCAGCCGGGAGAGGTGCGACAATGATGAGGGACCTGGCGGCAATGGGGGTGGCACCGTAGTTAACTTGGGAAGGTGCGAAAAGGAGGCTGTTGTTGTTGTTTGCGTGAAGAAGGAGAAGAAACCTACGAGGGTTTCATGCTTTGTGATAATTTAGAAGAAAGGTAGAATTTTAAGCAGGGAGAAAACGAAAATAAATTTTTGCTTTTATTTTTTATTTTTTAATAATTAATTATACATATCCGTATTTAATTTCAATAGGTAATAGTTTTTGGATTTATATACGGATTTTAAGTTTTTACATACGGATACTATCTTTGGGTAAAATTCCTGTGCAAACGCGCTAATATTACATAAATATTTTACATGCGGATATATTGGTTGGTAAAATTCGTATGTAAAATCCGTATATAACTCGTTTTTCGAGATCCGTATGTAAAATCCATATGTTACATACGGATTAAAATCTATATATAAATATCGGTCGGTAATGACTATTTTTCTTGTAGTGGTTTTGAATGAATATATACTTCTTTTATTGATTGTTAGTGTTTAATTCCTTCTCTTAATGCTTGTTGTGAAGTTGCTACCCATGACATGATTTTAGGGTTTGCTTGATATTGGGAAATGTTGGGTAAATCTAGACTTGGATTAAACACCTAAAGAAAATAGTATATAGGGATAGAACTAGGACCTTTGATTGTCTTAACACTAGTACAAAAATGCCTTTTTAAGTCTCTACATTTAAGTTTGTTCTTGAAATAATAGACTTAATAAATATGCGGTGGCATTTTGGTAAATAAAAGTTCATATTTTAAATCTAGTAATATCATAACAGACTTAAATTTTTATTTTAAGTCTCTTAGAATACAAACAGACTTAAATTTTGCATGTGTTGAGCTTTTTGACAGACTTAAATTAATATTTTAAGTGTATTTAAAAATGAAAAGACCTAAATTCTATCATACCTAAATTCTTTAACCTAATTCCCAAACTATTCATAATATTGGTTATCTTTCTTCTACTCAAAGCACAAAAACACTTTTTTCTTCATTTTCTTCCACCGTTAGAAATTTATTTCTCTCTTCATTTTTGCTCATGTTCAACCCCAACAAATTGTTTCATAGCCTCTGCGTGAGATCTCCCCTTGCTAGATCTCCCTCCTTTGCGTCCATGGGTGTGGGTGTTTTAGCCACCGCCTCGTAGAACGTGTCTTGTCGTCCCTTCCCACATTGTCGTTGTCGTGGCTTGCTGTTGTCGCTGTCACAATCTCGTCTCGTTACTACCACTGCCGTCATCGCCTCTTGCCGCCGTCGCCGTCGCGGCTTGCCGCCGTCGCCGCCGTCGCGTCTTCGACTGTCTTTTAGGGTTAAGAAATTTTAGGTTTTTAGCGTTTCTTATGATTTTAATTTCACTTCTCTGTATTTGATTTGTTTATGTTGTGTAAGAATTTGATTGAATTGATGGGTTCTTTGTATTTGTTTGAGTCTGAAGATGAATCAGAAGAGAGATTGGTTATGAATATGTATTTATGTTATATTATATTTAATTTAATTTTTATTGTGTATGAGAACTTGTGAAAGATTAATTTTTTGGTGATTAATTATGATTTGTTAATTTGTTGGTTAGGTGCCAATGGATTATATGGTTGAATTTGTAATTTTGGATGGAAAATCTAAGTCTGTTAATTCACAACATATCTAAAATTTAAGTCTGTTACTTAATAACAGACTTAAAATTTAAGTCTGTCGAATCTAAGTTTGTTCTAAAACAAATTTAAAATGCCTAAAATAACAGACTTAAAAAGCCTATTTTGTACTGATTGGAACCTAATGAGGATGTCTGTGCTCTCTCTATCAAGGGATTGAGTTTGAGTAAATTAGTAGATTGGCATCTGCACATTAATGAAGAAGTGATTTACCATACATAAGAGTGAAGTAGGTGAAATCATTACCCCCAACAATATCATTCCATATCATTTTTAATATTTCCATTTCCAAGCGTTTGAGCATCTAAGATCACTTTTATCATTTATGTTGCATGTTTACTTTAATTGCACAAAAACCCAAATTATGGAATCATTCTTTAGTGTAAGTTAGTTGAAAATTACACGATTGTTTGGTGACACGAGTCTCTTGGGAAACGATATTCGGTCTTACCGATTTATTACTTGAAACAATTTGATACACTTACCAAAGCCTCAACAAGAGGTAATAGGGATTTTATTTAAAACTTAAAATAAATCCACTTAATGACTTTTTACTCTTCCACGTGCTTATTCAATGCTAGCACAACAAGGTCATAATTGATTCAATTTTACATAAAAAGGGACCTAATTGAGTTCTTTAAAAATACAAAGACATAATTACCACGAATCTGCACAAATAGAACCTCCGAAATCATTAAACCTAGAAAATATATATGTTATAATAGAGTATGAGAATGTAAAGAAAAGAAAGATGTTTCAGAGAGTGATGGGTAAGTCCATATCTCTAGTTCATAAAGATGAAATTATTGATGATCCAAGCAAGTTCTTTAGATTTTTTTTCTTCTCATAAGATCATTTGATTGCAGTCTACGTTTGTAGACTACTTTTCCTATGGTTCATCTTTTGATTTTTTTTCTTCCATAAGATCATTTGATTGCAGTCTACGTTTGTAGACTACTTTTCCTATGGTTCATCATTTGATTTTTTTTCTATTACTTTACTGTTGATTCTTTTATCATGTAAATTTGAGTACTTTTAAATATATTTATTCGAATAAATTTTTATTAAAAATTGAAATGTAATGTTAAAATATACAGTTTCCAAATTTTTCATATGTTTAATATTTTTTATTTCAAGCTTAATTTATAATTAGTTTGGGTGATTTTGGGGTAATTTATTAGATAATTTATTTTTTGTCATTTTAGGTTTTGGTTTAATGATTAAATAAATAAAATTTTAAAAAAGTAGTAAGTTTAAGTTGGTCACAATTAACTTAAATTCGTTATATTTTTTTTTTTATAATTATATAAAGATCTAAGTCTGTTTATCATCAACAACCTTAAAACTTAAGTATGTTGGTGAACACCAAACTTAAAATTTACATCTTCCGAATCTAAGCCTGTTGTAAATCAGACTTAAAAATCTCAAAATAACAAAAAGTATGTTTTGTAGTAGTGAGTTAAATCATATCCTAGAGACTTTGGGTCTAGGATAACTCATCAAAGTTCAATCCCTTGAATCATCAATGTTGTGAAATCATGTATTAAGTTCAAGAGTTCTTAAGATTACTCATGAAGTTGGTTTTATCTCTGTATATAATTTCTATTAGGTATTTAATTTCAGTTTTAGGTTCAAGAGACATTTTGTAAGACCTCAAAAATCATAATCTAGCCATAAGTTTTATCACAACAAACATTTGTTATGATATTGACAAGTATACCAAATCATGCAAGTAATAAAAATGAAAAGTCCATATATTATTTCCCCAAGAGAGTAGTGTTGATTGGTTAAATTATGATTATTTAGTGATTTAGGCGAAAAACTTTGAATGAATGCAAAATATTGATTTTTATAAAATAAATCTAAATAAAATATGTGGTAAAGACTTCAACAAGGCTGAAGTTTATGATCCAATTCAATGTAAAAATATTGAACAATATACCTCTATTCATACCTTTCAGATTCACCACGCAAACCCTACTGAATGAATCATGAAAAGAATAAGTGTTGAGTTAAAGATGTAAGACCCATGAAAAATATTTACCTTAATAGTAACAATTTTATTACTAGTACTAATAAATTTTTTTTGCGAATGAAAAATATAATTAATAAGTTTATGTAAAAATAAAATATGGAAAGCTAAATAAGAAATCTTGGTAGCTTAAATGGTAGAAAATTGTGGTGATTTCAAGAACATGGGTTCAATCTCTTTTCTACCCTTTTGTTTTAAAAAAAATAGTGATAATGGATAAGCACTCCATGTTTGAAGTCATTATTGAGGGATCAGATATGTCAAGTGGTGATTAAAATATTAATATAATAAAATAGAGAAATCTTGAGAAATAGAGAAGAAATTTTTAGTTGCAAGAAGAGTAGAGGTTTTAGAGGGTTTTCGGAGAAACAAATTCTGAGCAAGACAATAAGTCTGGAATAGAGGTAGGGGAGCTAATCTTTCTAAGCTTTTATATTATGATTTAGTATTATTTTATTGCTATTCATGTCTTGAAATTCTATGTGAATACTGTTAATGAAAAAAATATGTGTTTGGTGTATATCTATCTATATCTAATTTTTGTGTTAAATATGTTGTTGTTTTGAATCTGTAAATAAGAAATTTGTTAAAAACTAGTTGAGGAACACTTTGGCTAAGGAAAGACTTGGTACTTAAGTTTTCCATGGTGACACACCTCTCTTTCCTGGAAGTCTACTCGATAGGTTTTTAACTTAAATCCTATTGAACAGATTGAATATTATTAAACTATTATGCAATATACTCAATTGATATAAAATATGTGATGGATTCATCTTTCTGGAAGGATAAGAAGATGTCTAACCGGCTATGCCAGATTCAACTCCTTAGTTCCCTAGAACGTTTATATTAATGTTATAATTGTTATGGTAGGATAGAGGAATCTTAAAAACCAGAGTTGGTACATCTCTGATCATAGAGCAGCCCTTGTCAAATCCAGTAAGTTGTAACTAGTCATATGTACTGGCGTTTATGGTGAGTTTGATTCGTCAAATATTTGATTCTTCTCCGGTGACTATTTATGGTGATATTTTAGTATTGTTCATTTATTTTGTGATATATTCATTTTGTATGATTTTTGTGATGATTGTAATTTATTATATTGGATTTGAATTTATGCATCTGAACATGATATGAATATTATGGAGAGATTTCGTAAGCATATAATGAGTTGAGGAATGTGAGCATGGTATGAGTCTCGCGGAGAGATTCTGTAATGCCATGATATGTGTGTATATGTTGATGTTGAGGGTCCTGAGTTGGAGGTTATCCTGATACTCTAATATTCATCCAGTCTCAAGTAGAGAAGGATGAATTATGTGGTGAAAGGGGCAGGAGGTTTTGGTCTATGTGCCGATTTTGGACATAGTGTTGAGGACTAGCCTTGTAGATGGTATGGAGGGTAGGAGAATGACTCAGTACGAATGAAGAAAGAGATAAAAGAATAAAGTAGAAGAATTCGATCTATATTTATGAATTTGTAGTTCACATATGAGTTTAAAACATATAAATATATATCAACTATGAATTATCAAGTGAGAGATTATGAGATGTTACCTTAAATGTAATGTTACAATACATAAATTATGAATTTTCAAGTGTGAGAATTTGAGATGTTAGATAGGATAAGTTCATAACCACATTACTTAATTATTGAAAAAGATACAAGTAAAGAGCTAACTGAAAAAATATAAAAATTCTAAATACTTTATATATAAAATAAGTTAATAAAACATTAATTGAAAATAATTATTTAGAGAAATTTAAAACTTAATTAAGAATAAAATTAATACAAACATTAAATAAAGTTTATTTAGCTTGTTTATTTATTCAATGGGTGCATTCATATCAAACTCAATAATATTAGTTATTATATTAATTAAAAGTAACGTGTTTAATATATATATATATATATATATATATATATATATATATATATATATATATATATATATATTGCTAAATGCCTGTTTTTCATTCCACCAAACAGAATATTGGATTGATCCAATTCCATTAGAAAAATGGACTCAAGCATATACAACAATGATAAGAGCAATATCCTGATTTATTGAAAGAGTAATAAAGACTAAGTGCATGTTACAAATAGGACATAACACTAGTAAACAATAGGGTTTTTAAATCACCTATTATGTCTCGGTTCTCGAAAACCCGAGACGTATAAAAATGTGGTGGCATAAATGTAATTATAAAAATACTATACGCCTCGATTCTTCTAAACTCGGTGTCTAAAAGGGTATACGGTCTCGGTTAATTAAAAGACCGAGGCAGAAAGTTGTGCTGACTAATTAAAAAAATAATATTTGCTTTTTAGAGAGAGTTATTACACCGATTGCAGATTAATCGAAGTTGTATAACATTTATGCCTCAGTTTTATGTAACCGATGCTATCAACTTTCACTCACAGACGTTTCTTTCCCAACATTCCAAACTTTTCGTCTTTCTCTCTCAAAACTTTTCGTCTTTTTCTCTCAAAACCTTTCGTCTTTCTTGTCCAATATTTCACCTTTTTCTCCTTCTCCCTGGTGTAGTACTTACCCTTCACCGGCGACATCTTTGAGGTCAATGACGGGGATCTCAAACTGGGTATGGCTTCGATCGCCAGAGACGGCGATGTCTTCCGGTGACATGACAAAAATAAGGGATTTTGGTGATGCCGGCTTCGACGAGGACCCTTACACACGTCTTTGGTTTCTTCGAAGGCTTTCAACTCCAGTGGCGGAGGGGTGCGGGTGCCTGAGCTGCTACTGTAGGTGCATCTTCAACCGCATCATCAACTCATCTGCAAATCGCTGCGTGCTCGCGTTCCGCTTTTGGGACACGCCTCTCTCACGCGCTTCACGTTCCGGTATGTTCTTCTCATCAACCACCGCCAACCCCTCCTCCCTCCTCCACTCCTCCTCCATCGTCCCCCTCTTTTGTTTTCTGATTGATGCATGTGGTGGGGTTTGGCTGGACTTGATCTGAATCGATAAAAGTTTGAAGCTTTGGAGAGGGGCAAGTATTTTTGGTGTTAGCTTTCGGTATTTTTGTTTGATCTTGAAGTTTGTTTTTGCTGCAGAATTGAAGTGGGGATTCACCTCTGTAAGTTGGATTATCGGTAATGAAGGGATTGAAGGAGGATTTGTCCTTTGGAAGAGTTGAACCTGGAAGAGCTGATGTATTAAACTGGAAGGGTTGAACCTGTTTGATGGAAGGCTCGTGAAGGGAAGGTTCGTGGTGGTGGAGGCGACTAGGATGGGTGGAAGAATTGATATTGCCTCGGTTGTAAGAGAACCGAATCAAATCGAATCGTATATACTGCTTCGGTTAAAAGAACCGAGCCAAATCCTGCTGACGTTCTACATCGCCTGTATATGCATCGGTTTCCAAACCGGTGTTTATGACCAAAATTAACCGGTGTCTATGACTTTTACTGTAGTAGTGTAAATATATGAAAGATATTACCACTATATTCAGAAAAAATTATAAACAATCTATATTGTATATTGTGTCATGTGTAAAGATTTTATAGAAAAAAATTCAGAATTTCTTAATAATACGATGGAAATAGCCTTCACTCATACGTATTCTTATTAACGAAGAAGTCGTGTGCTATTTCCACGACTTCATCTTCAATAATCACAATTCATCAGTGATTCCAAAAACTTCTTTAAAACAAAAATTGTACATACAAAACACAACTTAGCCCTTTAGGTCATTTTTTTTTAAAAAAATCCAAAATCGTAATATGAAAAGCAAATTAACCTATTTTTGAAAAACAAAACTAAAGTTCCACGTAACCAGACTATATACGTGTGGGATGCAGTCCCTTTCCACACCCATTCTCTCTGTCTTTGTTTAGGGTATAACTTTTGCTAGCTCTTTTTTGTAATGCATGCACACAATTTTCAGCAATCATGCCCCCATTCCATTTTCCATGTATTTTCGTTTCGAACACCCTTTTAACCTATATATTGTAGCATCCTTAATTATTTAATGAATTCGTATATAGTATAGGATTTCTATCAATCAATCTATGTTAGATCACCCTATCCACTTAGCATCCCAAAATCTCATCTATATATTTCCTTTTCCAAAACAAGTTTCCCCGTAACCACTGTTCTTGTACTTGTTCCCTATACACACCTTTATCATAAATAAATTAAATATATGAATGAATAACTCGCAACTATTTCATATACATTACATCAAAGTACTATACTTTATGCATCATGTTATGTTAAATCAATAAAGTAAATGGAACATAAATTTATTTACTTAAGGTAAAGTTAAATTTAATTAGAGGTTACTAGAATACTCGTTAAAATCATTAGGTTTATACATAATATACTTAAGTGTCTCAATTCTTATATATATATATATATATATATTGATCAACATGTGAAATGGTTGATCAGAACATATTAAAACAAAGTTTATAATTTTTTATTTTCAAAACACCAACAACAAGACCACTTCTATACTAATACTCGTATTGTGTCAATGCATCATCTTATACAATAGCTTTTACAACAATGCAAATACATGTAATTGGCAAAAATGAGTTATAGATAATTGCAGCATTTTTAATGAGAATTTGCTTCTCCTTTATATTATCATTTGATCATATTAGAGTTCAATACAGTGAAGATTTCGATTTGCGTCCTCGTGGTATAGTAGCGTCTTTTCTCCATTTGGTTTCACTTTTCCCAGTTTTCCCAGTATTTGTGGTTCTTTGTTCTTTTTGTTTTCAACATTTTCTCCATTTTTCTCTATTATTTGCCAGTATTCACCTATTTATTGTAATATTTCCAACCCAAACTGACAATGAAGAAAATAACTTGAACCTGCACAGTTTAAGCACAGAGACGAAATTCATCAATTGATAAATTTAGAGCTTCAACTTCAGTGAAATTTGAAGCAACTGCAATCAAAGTTTTCAGTTAATATAAATTACTTGCCTACAACATTGCTAGAAGTAAAAGTTGAAACTAACCACTTAAAAACAACCTTCATCCATTGATGTTCGTTCCGTTAGTCAAAAAGTTTTATCCAAAATCAGAAATATACAGTAAAATCAGTAGCATGTTCATAGTGTCGCTTAATATCAATGCAATTTTTTATGAAAACTAATTTATATTACTGTGAGCACAAAATATCAAAACAAAACAAAAAATATGCATACAAACAAACATTGGTGTTGAATAAGAGTAACTAGAAATCAGGTACCTTTGGTACTTCCCTAATTTGATTTTGAGAAGAATATCCTCACTCTTGGAAAAATATATGTTTTCGATCGCTTTATTTTCTTCATTTTTGCTTAATTGTTTGTGTTCAGAACTCTGAGAATATCCTCTTTATATGATGTAAAACGAAACATATGAGATGAATAGCTCAAATAATAGTTATTGATATTAATTATATATTTTAATAATTTTAATTTTTTTAAAGAGAGTCATTATTATTATTAAATTATCATTTCAGTTTCGTTGAGACTTCTATGAATCTCCGTTTCATAGTATTATTATTAAGCATCATCTATTAATCTTTTGATAAATTTAATATATATTCATATGTTACTTTTTCATGGTTTTAATTTTAAGTATAACTTGTTCTTTTCAATCTTTTAATTGTGTAATATGAAGATAATATATAAATATTGTGGACAGTTTATTACTATAAAATTACAATAAACATTAAATAATATAATTATTACATTTAGCAACTACAACGTGTAGCAATTAAGATTTATTCTTTTTGTAATACACATATTTAATATTTATTTTATGGAAGTAATAATCATAGTATTAATGATCTTATTAATTAACTATGTCTGCATGTGTATGTGTCTGGTAGGTGTGTACGTGTGTATATGAGTGTGTTTGTGTAGTGTATGTGTGAATCCGCGCGCGTGAAATAGAGAAATTCTAAGTATTTTACAACAAACTGATTTTAGTGTGACTGTAGCGTGAAATCTAGGGCTTGAGCCATACGAAGAAAACCTATCTTGGAAAGGAAACCTCAAGCCTTGACTTGAGGCTTAAGCCATGAAGAATCCTTCATCCAAAAGGAATCTCAGGAGACTCTAGCCCATAAACACATACCTTAAGTCATAGAGGAAATTCACCTTGGAAGGAAGCCTTACAATTAGAGCCATGGAAGCCAGTGTTGAAGCCACACTATTACTATTTATGAATGTTTGCTTTTGATCACACATTTGTGAATTGATTTATGTTTGTTGTTGGGAGAAGTAATCACTCATCTTATTTCACTACTTTAAGATTGAGTGGAAATTAGTTTAAAGTTGTGGTCCAATCAATTCTCCTATATGCTTTTAGATGCTAGGAATAGATCACATATAAACATCACATACAAACATAAAATTGTTGTAACCATTAATAAGAAGTTTCTTCTTGAAACTCTTTTCCACAACTTTTCATTCACAGAGATAACATCATATAAACATCACATACAAACACATGAAACTACTAAATCTCCATTAAAGGATAAAAAATAACCCATTAAGTGATCACAAACATACTCATCATCATATTCATTAACCATAATCATACACATAAACAAGTCACTAGTGCACTCAAGGGATATGACCTCGGTTATTTTCGGTTATAGACACCGGTTCCGTAACCGAGGCATATACAGACAAGGTAAAAAATCTACCTCTTTTTGCCTCGGTTGTGAGCCGAGTCGAAAAACGATAGGCTTTTGCTTCGGTTTCTGCTGAACCGAGTCAATATCTCGGATTCTACTGCCTCGCTTAGGACCTGAACCGAGGCAGTACAGTGGTTTTCGATTTTCCAGTTCCAGGAAGTTGCAGAAAGCACTGAAGCAGAAAGCACAAAATGTTCCTCACGGTCTACTGCCATCCAAAATTGCAGACCCAACTAAGCTCAATCTGCCCCCAACCCAAGAGTCTACTGCCATCCAGTCTGAACCTGTTCGTCGTCTGCCCTCAATCTACCTCACGGTCAAACCCAACACAGATGCAACGAGCTCTAAGCTCTGAAAGAAACCCATACGCAGCGAACAAACCCAAATCTCACCTTCTCAGACCGAGACATTCTCCGCCACAGAGACACCAGCGAACAGAGCCGCTCCCGTCCCGTCCCCGTCCCCGTCCCCGCGCCGTTTGTCTCCCTTACAGAGCTGCAGAGTCCCCGTTCGCTTCCTCCTCTGCCACCTCAATCGTTGTTGTCTCTGCCGCTTCTCCTCCTCCTCCGTCGTCATCAAACCCTAATTTGCACCACCACCATCAACATCAAACCCCAATCGCACTCACCTTTTTCACCAAAAAACTCCATTGACACACCATCACGACACTCCGCTCATCACCACCTAGCACCGCCGATACCATTGACGCACCACCACCGGTGGCTCTTCCCTCCAGAGGCGACGTACTCGCAAGAGATTTTGGAGGCGAGAGCGAGGGGAGGGAGGGGAGAGCGAGGGGAGGCGAGAGCGAGAGCGAGGAGGGAGCTAGGTTTTCTTTAACATTTGGGGAAAAATTTGGGGAAATAAGAGAGGCTTATATACCTCGGTCCTTCTTGTGCCTGAGGCAGTAGAGGCTTATGCCTCGATCCTTCCTACCAACCGATGTCGTATATCCCTTCCACTTCGGATTTCACTTAACCGCGTCAGAAACTGCGTCAGAAACCGCTAATTAGGCACCGATTGCCTTCACAACCGAAGTGGTAGCTCCTTTTTGGCACCGGTCTAGTCTGAACCGAGGCCTATAAGGTCTCGTTAATAACGAAACTGCCACCGTGTCTGAATAGACAGCGGTTTGGTGTAAAGAGAGGTCTATTGTGCGAGTTTAAAAGCACATTTTGTACTAGTGTGTTCACAAACCATAAATATCATATATATACACATCTCAATTAATCACCTCAATTAATCACCTCAGCCCCAAAAGAGTAAAGAAAACTCTTACATGCAAAGACTAAGAGTAAAACCAGTAACAAGCCAAAGGCATTTTCCACCATGATCAAGCCCAATGCAAATTAATGTCTCATCTGTTGATGCCAAATTGCAGCCCTAATATCATGCTTTTACTACTTGTTATGATGTGTGGAACAAAGCCAAGAAAATATATGCTAATGATGTTTTATAATGTTATTTTCAATCTTATCACAGTGAAGTTCGAGAATCATGATATACAAACATATCTTAGTAAGCTCAATCGCTTAATTGTTAATTTGGAGTCACTTATGCCTTTCACTAATGATCAGACAAACATGTTGAACAACGGAACAAGTTTTTTATGATCCTTGCACGGACTTCCTCTTGAATTTGAATATGTCTGCAATCAATTCGTATCTAGCAAAATGCTCCATCTTATGACATTATTAGTGAACAATTATTTCGCCTCTCCATTTTTCACAGGTTTGTCAATCCTTTATACCTCTAAGTGATTCCTCTTTTTTACTCCCAATCTTCCTACTGAGATGGATATAGTGGAAAAAAAAGTGGAATTTAACCTTGAACACACTTAAGGGGTGTACGAAGAAATGATGAAGGTGCACAAACAATATTCCATTCTTTGGATCCGGTGGTTCCGAACTGCAGATCCGTAAAGAAGTAAATTAAAAGATATAATAAAAATTGAACTTTTTCTGACGAGGGTATTAATCAAAGTGGAATCAACACTTTAAAATGCCACTTTTATGTTTTTCTCCTCACCTTAAAATGACTCAATGAAACCTGTTGGGTTACAAGGTTAGAACGTATTACGATGTATCATATCATACCATGGAGAAAATAGACGGAGCCTCAGTTTCCATCTCAAGACTCTACGTACTTAATATTGCCATTTGGAAGTCCCTTACCGTTTAGAATATTATACAAAATAATCTTTATAAATCTTCTGACGAACGTGTCAGTCCGCCGAGCTGAGTAACGTAAGCTTGTAACCTGAGTAGGGGTATCAAGGTGATTGAACAAGGCTATGACTTGCTAAACCTCCTCTGAAGGTTGCAACTTGCTGGTTTGCCCACTCCAAGTCTGGAGCTGAGCCATGATCCTTGATCTTGAACAATCATTTTTTTTTACGAATATATTAGTATGAGAAGATGAAGATTCCTCCTGTCCTTAATCTGAAGAACTGTTCTAGGCAGACTCATCATAAGACTCAGAAGTCAATTATGTTACTAAATAACTCCTCTCATGCTCCAGACAAAAACTCCCATTATAAATGCATGCATCACAGGCTCAGGCTCCATTTCACCTCTCTCCCTTCTTTTCTCTCTCACAATGTTACCTTTATTTTACAATTTGTTTTTGATTTAATTAATAAATGTTATAATATTGAAGATAATTTTAGCAAAATATTAAAATAATTATATTTTACTATTATCTATGTATCTTATGTATCTTGTAGATATATGATTTGTGACTGAAATACTTATAAATAGAATCACACATTAAATGCTTAAACACTTCGATTTCTAACTTGAAGTATTATTAATTTTGAATCATATTATTCGGTCTTTGTATTTTTCATCCACGATTGTCAGCTTTTTAAAGGAACAGTAGTGAAACAAAGTCTTGCTGTCATTTGTTTGATTGAATCAATAAATCGACGTATAAGACGTAAACTCATATTATCTTTTATTGTTTGTTAAATAAACTGTTATATTACATGAAAATATAAATTTACTTTTTAAATATTATCAAACATAATGTAATTGCAGTTGGTCATACATTTAGTTTTAAAGCATTAACGTTCTTTATATTGCAATGCAATTAAAGTTAACTTAGCTCACCCTTATACAACAATAAATATTAATTAATTTAAAATAAAGTTTAAGAAAAATTATTTTCAACTTTTTTAATAAATAAATATATGTTTTCATGTCGGCTTAACGAATACAAAGTTAAATAAATATTAAAATAAATAAGTTAGAGTTGTCATATCTTTAACTATACATTACTAAAACAATATCTAAGTAATCACCTACCTTTAGTGAATGTTATATGAATTATAATTGGGAGTACTACCTTCAATCACTTGGATAAAATTTTTAGAGATGATATTAGATTGAAAACTTAAAATTACACTTAAAAGGAGTAAAAGTAGAAATTACATTTAAATTATGACTTCTTTCTTCTTCTTACATGATAATTACTATGAAAAAAAAAACATTACATTAAAAAGCTAAAATGACGTTGTAAATTCAGAATCTCCTCTCGTCTTTCTTTTCACCAAATCATATCCCTTTATATTGCGCAACCCATTTCTATTGATCTCATCACATTTTTCAAATAATATGAGGATTCATGGGCTGCGAGTACATTGAACATATTGCTCATCTGGATTCCTCATCCTTCCTACAAACATATTAAGCATGTTGAGATAATAATCAAATACTCTTAAATAACATGAAGGAATGTGTAGATATAACATTACATATCAAATAAGATCATACATTAATCAAGAATGATCTTACCCTTATATGTTGCACATCGAATTAAGAGAATTGTGGATGTGAAATTTGGGGCAACTGTAATAAAAGTTGTTGGTTAATAGAAAGTAGTTGTTTGTGATGTAATATGAAAGAAGAGAAGAAGAAAACCTAAATATAAAAGTGAAGTAAGAACTAACCATTTAATGGAGGAAGAACCCTTAACCTTTAATCGGAAGATTATCCCTCCGATCATAAAGGTTTCTCCTAATTTAAAAAAAGATATAGAAAAATCAGTATGTTAAACAAATTATAAGATGCAGCGTTGCTTTAAAGTTGGTTTTGTGTTGAGTGTGATTAACTATAAATCAGATACCTTTGGTATTTCCTTGATTTGATTTTGAGATTAGGATCTCATTCTTCAAAAAGTATACATTTTTCTCCTTCTCCTCTTCTTCATCTTTGCTTAGGCCGTTGCTGCCCATTTCATAACTTGCCTGACAGCTCTTTCAATCTCACCTATATATAGATGAAATAAGTAGGTTAAAAAGATTAAATTATTTTAGTAATTCCTTTTAAAATGAATTATTATTTTCATTAAATTATTATTTATTATTGAATAATCAATTATGTTTTTTTATAAGTTATATATATTCCTCTTAAATTTAAATGGTTGGTTTTTTAATAAAAAATTGTTCAGTCTTGTTTATCATTTTCTAATATCAAGATAATATTTTTATTTCATACCTTTAATTTATACAAACAGAAAAAATTTCTTTTTTATTATTCTAATTTTATATTTTTCATAAGCAATTTAGTAAGATGTAGGATAAGTTCATAACCACATTACTCAATTATTGAAAAAACTATAAGTAAAGAGCGAATTGAAAAAAATATAAAAATTCTAAATACTTCATATATAAAATAAATTAATAAAACATTAATTGAAAATAGTTATATCTATGAGAAATTTAAAACTTAATTAAGAATTAAATTAATACAAACATTAAATAAAGTTTATTTAATTCATCAACTGTAACATGTAGCAATTAGAAATTAATATTCTGCAGTTTAAAATACACGCGCTTGTTTATTTATTCAATGGGTGCATTCATCACAAACTCAATAATATTAATTATTATATTAATTAAAAGTAACATATAATTAAGTTTCATATATATATATATACAATATATTCAATCCATGGAGCAATTTTTCATTACTAAAAAATTAATACGAACTTTAAATAATATTTATGAGATGTATGTTGTCCTTAACAATTAATATTCTACTGTTTACAAAAAATACATTTATTGATTTAATGGGTGCATTCATCACAATTTCAATGATATTAATTATTATATTAATTAAATTTAATATATAATTTAATGCATTATATATATGAGATAATGTATTTAATCGATGAGTAAATATTATACACTCTTTATTGGTATAAAATTAATACAAATATTAAATGATATTTACGAACTATAACATGTAGAAATTAATATTTTGCAGTTTACAATATACCTCTTTATTTATTGATTTAAAGAGATTCATCACAGTTACAATAATACTAACTCATTTTTTTCTTTAAAATAATCAATTACCAATTTATGATATCACTTATCATAGTCGATTATTAGTAATGATGAGAGTTTTCAAATAGATAAATAATTATCTCATTTAGATAATCGATTATCAGACATTAAATAGCTCACAACAAATCTTTTGAGGTATTTTTGAGTAAGATCTATATATTGGATTGAGATTCTCATTCCAAAAGACGAAATATGTGAATTTCGAAAGTCTTATATGTTTTGTTTCTTGCCATAAGTGCGTTCTAGGATTTGTGTATTGTGGCTTTGAGAAATTGATGTGGGCATAAAGTGATAACTTTTGCAGAGTTGTGATTGAGTGTTGTTGCTCATGTTGAGTTAAAGCTTGTCATCTTTTTGTGAAGATTCAAAGGAGGTGGTCATCCTTTGTGAAATATTCGAAGGAAGTGTTCATCCCTTGTGGCTTTCGAGGAAAGTAAGTTATATCTCTTGGAGTAACAAGAGAAGTGTTCTAACCTTAAACTCACTAGTGCAAAAACAACGTATAGCGTCACGCGTTCAACATCGAACCACTCAATAACCAAAGTTAAAAATGACCGGTGGCAATTTTGTGAATAAATGCAATTATTAAACGTCGTTTAGAATTGTAATTCGACATAAAAGGATATAAAACTTCGAATATCCCAGCGTTAGACGTCAAAAGGTTAGTGAATTCAATAAAAATTTGAGTCAGAGATTGAAAATTCATTCATTTTATCTTAGCGAGCGAGACCCTCTTCTCTACTCAAACTTTTCTCGAACGAAGTTTGACGACCATCACATGTAATATTTCCTTCATTTGATACAAATGCATGTTAATTTACTACTTTAGGTATGATTTTGGTTGGTTTTACCGATTACTTTCGTGTTCTTGTCCTTCATAGGCACATTCTGTTTTCTCTCTCACTTGTGGCAACACTTTATTCCGATAAACCAAGGTTAGTTTTCGTTTTCGTTTTCGTTTTTGTTTTGAAAAACTTATTTGTTGAACTTGTTTGTTGTTATTTTTTGTTCAACTTGTTTGTTGTTGTTGTTTGGTTGAACTTGTTTGTTGTTGTTTGATTGAACTTGTTTGTTGTTTGTCATTGTTGTTTGTTGTTCATATTATATTACACGTTCATAGTTCATGCTTTACAAAATTCCAAAAACTGAAATTTGTTGTTTTCCTACTTTTCAAGTCTACTAGAGTTGTAAAAAAGGATCACAATTAATTAAAAAAAAAAAACGTGATTAATGTCGTTTATTGATAAAATTTGACGTTAAATTTAACGTCAAATTTTTTAAATTCGACGTCAATTTAACGTCTCCCAATATGACGTCGTTCTCGAATTCGACGTGAAACACCCAAAATATTCGACGTTATATGTTGTTTTTGTACTAGTGACTTGTTTATTTTCTTTGTGATTGTAATAATTTCTTGGTTTTTGATAGTGGATAGTTAATTCTCATTTGACATTTACAATTGGATGTAGGATCCTCGTGATATGAACCAATATAAAATCATTTGTGCAAATTTTCTGTCTACCTTACTCTCTAAGTTATTTTAAATTATTGTTAAGGAAATTAAATAACAAGAGAAAATAGTTAAAGGCACAATTTACGGTAAGAAATAAATTCACTCCCCTCTTGATTTGTTGTTCGTGTTAACCATTTTGCCGCATCGCTCTAACAATTGGTATAAGATCTTACTTTGATAGTAATTCAATGACGGGGCAACATCAAACCTTTGCTGAGGATACCTTAATCAATAGACCTCCATTGTTTACTAGAGAAAACTAAGTTTTTTGGAAAGTTAGAATGCAAATTTTTATGGAATTTGTTGATTGTGAGATATGGGGAACTGTCACAAATGGTAATTTTGTTCCTACTGTTTTTATTAACAATTTGCAGGAACCTAAACCTCGCGACCAATGGAATGCTGACGATGGAAGAAGATCTCAACTAAGGGCTCGTAACATAATATCATATGCTTTAACTATTGATGACTTTTACAAGATCACTACTTGTAAGAATGTTCAAGAGATGTGGGAGATGATAAGGGTCACTCACGAAGAAACAAATGATGTTAGAAGAGCAAGAAGGAGTACTTTAATCCAAGAGTATGAGATGTTCTGAATGAAACAAGGAGAAACTATCATAGATGTCTGATAGGCTGTCGTTGAAGCTATCAAATTAATACTACTTTTCAAGGCAACTTCAGTATTGCCAAGTAGTATTCAAGAAAGTAGACAGGGTTGAAGTAACCCTGAGTCGTCTCCCAACGAACACGAAATTGCTTTTGAATATATGTGACTCTTACGAATGCTATGCAATGCTTATGAATAAAAGTAATGGTTGAAGAGTGTTTAAAGAATAAATAAGAAACTTAAAAACAGTTACAATGAAATAGGTTAATTCCACTACTTTTCCAAGATAGATTCATCATCGGTTATTCATGGATAATTGTTCAATTGATTATTGTTTAAGTTTCAAATTAATTAAAGTACATTCTTAATTAATTTGAGGGCCATCATGCATTTAACCAAAGTAAATTCTCAATCAGATGCAAAACCTTTCTAGATTATTCACAATAAATTCAACCAAAGTACATTCTCAATCAAATTCTATTGTGTTTAATCATGTCTATTCTTAAATCTCCTAACCAATTAAAAGCTAATCAATCAAAGTAAATTCTCAATTGATTATAGTTGAAATTATTACTAATCAATCAAAGTACATTCTCAATTGATAGTAAAAACTATTTAATCATATGAAAGTTCCTAAATTAAATCAAAGTAGATTCTCAATTTAAACCTAGAAACCCTAAAACTCATATAATCAATATGAATGTAGATTCAAACATATTATGATGCAAAAATCTTTGCTTTTAACAAGATAGAGAGATGAAAGACGTAGAGAGAACAACTTAAATCAATAATCAAAGTAAACAATTGCATTAACTGAACGTAACCTCAGAATCCGTCATGGAATTACAGCAGAATAGCCCTAGATGCTTAGCTCTCCATGAATGGAGTTGAATATAAGATGAAAGAAAAGTGAGAGGAGTATGAGAGAATGAATTAAGTGAAGTCCCCTTTTTCTGCCTCCCTTGGGTCTCTTTATATATGCTTGATTGGGCTTGGACTCTGAATAGTTTGTTGATAAGATATTTTCTGTTGATATATTATACCTTTCAAATATTCATTAGATTAAATCAATTTTAAAGAATATTTGATAGATATTAACTTAATTATCTTATATCCTATATCTTCCAAATAACTAAAAGATTTAGATAATGATAAAATTATTTGGAAGATATTTTTTGTTGATATTCCCAAATTAAATTCAACAACTAAATTTTATCTTTTAGATTTTCCGACTTTCCAAAATTGCATAAATATCTTGAAATTTCCTCTATCTGCACTTTAGCCCCTTCTGAATTTTCCATATAAAATTTGACTTTGGGCCTTGAATTGCCATTTGGACCAATAAAACTTATATTTTCAGCGGCACAAATAAACATTAGAACATCCAAGAATAATTTATGCACTAAAACTCACTTTTTACGTCTCTTTATTTCCCAAAACCCAACAATTCCAATCATCACAAATTCACTTAAAATCAACCATTTAAGCACAATTATCCCATCAAAAATTTGAATTTTAAAGCATAAATGTGGGCATAAATATGCACTCATCAATGTCCATAAACTCTTCACTTATATTGTGAATCATGTCATTGGGTTAGGTAAGTCTTTAAAAAATGATGAATTAAATATTAAAATTCTAAAATTGTTGGAGAGGACTTGACAACTAAAAGTGACTGCTATAAGTGAGTTGATAATGACATATTTTACCATGAATTCAGTAATGAATCAAGAGAAAATGTCAACCCTTCCTTAACTTTTTACCTTGTAAATCCTAGTTTTCTTTTACTTTGTTAAGTGGTTTCACCTTAAGCTCTAATGAGATATTTTGGTCATTAATCCCTGCTTTTATGTGCTTAAAGTAGTCGGAAGAAGTCTATGCATCAAACGAAGGCACTGGAAACCAAGGAAAGCAAGAAAAACAACAAAAATGAAGAACCAGAATTCTACTGAAGCTAGCCCGGGCGCCACGACTAGGGCGCGCTTGAATGCCCCTCCTTATGGGCGCTTGAGCGCCAACTTTACTGACATGGCAGATTTGCCCTATTTAACTCGGAGGCGCAAAGAGCTTTGGATCTTTTGACAGCTAGACGCGTCTTCTCTCATTTGGAGCTCTTGGAGGCGAGCTAGGAGTTGTGGGAACAGTCCTTCTTCATCCTTGGGTCTTCTTCCTTCTTCCATTTCCACCATTGTTATAAGCTCAATGATTGTTAGTGTTAATTCCTTCTCTTAATGCTTGTGGTGAAGTTGCTACCCATGGCATGATTTTAGGGTTGGTTTGATATTTGGAAATGTTGGGTAAATCCGGAGTTGGGTTAAATACCTAAAGGAAATTTTATCTAGGGATAGAACTAGAACCTTTGGTTGTCTTAAATCTCAATTCTTAAAGCGAAAGTAATTGTTAGCTTTTCTAAGGGATTGGAGCCTAATAAGGAAGTATAGGCTCTCTCTACCAAGGGATTGAGTTTGAGTAATTTAGTAGATTGACATTGGCATATTAATGAAGAGGAGGTGATTCTCTATACATAAGAGTGAAGTAGGTGAAATCATACCGTCAACAATACCATTCCATATCATTTCTAATCTTTCCATTTCCAAGTGTTTAATTATCACAGATCACTTTATCATTTATGTTTCATGTTTACATTAATTGCATCAAAACCTAAAAATATGGAATCATTCTTTAGTCTCAACATGAGTCCCAAAATCTCAATTCCATTTCAATGGTTACATTGTTTGGTAAATTTGGTGAGCATGAACTCGATCTCGAAAGACTAAACAAAGAAGAAGAAAAAGGAAAGAAAAAGACTCTAGCATTCAAATCTGAAATTTAAAAAGGTATTAGTACCAAGGAAGATGATGACTTCGAAGAAGAAGAAAGCATGGGTCTTATCATCAAAAGGCTGAGCAATGGGAGTCAGATAGGGAGTTCTTCCCTCCGTCAGATGGGATTTATCTTGCAAGGAAATACTTGCATCCATCGTGATGATGTGGGGTACCCAAAGGATGAAGATGAGGACCAGCAGATGGATGACATCCAAGATAAAGCAGGATTGTCTGCACCACCTCCAACCAGTTCCTCTTACTCTTTAGAGAGTCTGTCTTGGTAATTGTCTGATATGTCTCTTCTTCAAGCCTTTAGGGATGACGAAGTATGCTCTCTCCTTAGGAGTCTAGACGATAAGGTCCATGTCTTAGAAGACTTAGTTAACTCTCTAGCTAATGATGACAATGATGAGTTCTAGATGTCCTTCATGCATCCCATTTGCATTTTATTCTCTTCCTATGTTATGTTTCATGTGTTTAATAAAAATGAATAATTTGCCTTTCTTTTTATTGTCTTATTTTAGTTATGACTTATATTCAGGGGGAGTTCTTATATTAAGGAGGAGTTATATGATAGTCATACATAGCTCTTATTTTTAATAATGATAAAAAAGGAAGAGAAATATATTTAAAGAGAACTTAATTTATTTATCTCCTATCCACTAATCCCTTTTCCTAAATTTATGTATGCATTACAAATTAGTACATGTTACAAAAGGCTTTAAATTAAGGGAGTTTTAATCATCATAAAAAAGGAGAAGATCGTTAACATAAAGATGAAGCTTAAGATTTTGGATGATGTCTCAAAGTCAAGTCTCAAATGCTCAAGTTGCAAGAAGATCTTCATGAAGACTTTTTTTTATGTTAAACCTTTTGTAATTCAGTAGTTTTATGTATAAGGAATTATTTATTACATGTATTATGTGTTAAAAAGGTTTTCCAAAAAATAATTTTGTCTTGGAATAATCGATTACCAACCTATGATAATTGATTATCCTTAACTGATTATGACACTAGTAAAAAATAGAGTTTTTAAATCGCGTATTATGCCTCGGTTTTTGAAGACCCGAGACATGTAAAAACGCGGTGGCAAAAATGTAATTTTAGAGACACTATATGCCTCGGTTCTTTTAGAACCGCTTTTAAAAATGGTATACTGCACCGGTTCTTTTAAAACCGCTTTTGAAAAACGTATACTGCACCGGTTCTTTTAAACCCGCTTTTGAAAAAACATTTATGACGCGGTTTTATTTTAACCGAGGCCTATATTTGCCTCGATGATTTGGTTTTAGGGTTAAAGTTCAGAACTTTTTTCCCTTTCCCTTTCACTATTTCTTCTTCCCGCGAAACCTCTCATCCTACAAACCTCTCCGCCCCTCTGTGCAAACCTCTCGGCCCCTCTGTTCACGACTTCTTTTTGCTTCGGCCGCCACGCCACGCCACGCCACCGCAACGCCACGCCATCGCAAACCTCTCCGCCCCTCTGTTCACGTCTCAGTTCCTCCTACCAGGTGCCCCACTACCGTCGCTGGCTCAACCTCTGGGCGTCGTGGTTTCGCCTGTTCTTCTCATCGACCACCGCCAACCCCTCCTCCACTCCTCCTCCATCGCCCCCCTCCTTTGTTTCTGATTGATGTATGTGGTGGGGTTTGGCTGGACTCTGATTTGATAAAAGTTTGAAGCTTTGGAGAGGGGAAGTATTTTTGGTTTTAGGTTTTTTTGTTTGATCTTGGGCTGTTTTCTGGTGTTTTCAGGTGATGAAGGGATGAAGGGATTGAACACACGTTGCGCGTTCTTCCTCCGAGCGTGGCCATTTCTGCTTTGAGGGTTTTCAGGTTAAGCGAGTTCAGGATTTCTATGAGGTCAGGAATGAGGTCCGAGCGGTCCTCGCAGCACAGCGAGGCCTTGAACACCACCCTCCCATCACTGCCGTAGTCCCCGCTGGTGGAGAGCACTGTGATCTCGTCGGTTTCGGACGGAACCGTCTCCAGCTTCCTACTTCTGCTTCCCTGTGCTCCACTTCTGCATCCCATTGCTGCTTCCCACTTCTGCTTTCCTGTGCTCCACAATGTGGCAAAAAAAAATGCTTCCATGTGCTTCCCTGTGCTCCACAATGTGGAAAAAAAAACACTTTACTGCCTCGGTTCAAGTTTTAACCGAGACAGTAAAAGAAAAGATACTAACTCGGTTTACAACCGAGGCGTAAGAAGACGACTTTTTACCTCGTTCGTATATGCCTCGGTTTCTAAACCGGGGCCTATGACCAAAAACAACCGAGTCCATTTGTTTCTGCTGTACTAGTGTGACTTATCATAATCGATTATAGCGAGCAAGTATGAGAGTTTTCAAGCATGTTTTTGACCATTGTGCATACATTAAATGCATAATCGATTACCTCAATTATCACATATTAAATAGTTGACAAGGGATTTTTGGAGGAATCCCTGAGTGAGATCTCTATATATTGGAATGAGACTCTCATTCTAAAAGACGAAATATGTGAATTTTGAAAATCTTATTTGTTTTGCTATGTGTTTTGATAGGTGTGTTATAGGGTTTGTGTAACTCTTGTAGTTGTGGTTTCAAGAACTTGGTGTGGGATAGAGCATGAACTTTCACGGGAGTTGTGATTTAGTGTTGTTAATGTTGTTGAGTCAAAGTCTGCCATCCTTTGTGAAGATTCAAAGGAGGTGCTCATCCTTTGTGAAATATTCAAAGGAGGTGTTCATCCCTTGTGGCTTTCAAGGAAAGTGAGTTTCATCTCTTGGAGTAACAAGAGAAGTGTTCTAATCTTATTTTCTTTGTGATTGTAACAGTTTCTTGGTTTGTGACAATGGATCGTAGATCGTTAATTCTCATTTAAGATTAGCAACTAGACGTAGGATCGTTGTGATCTTAACCAATATAACATCATTTTGTGCAAATTTTCTCTCTCCCTTACTCTCTTAGTTGTTTTAAGTTATTGCTAAGGAATTTAAATTACAAGAGAAAATATTTAAAGACATGATTGACGATAAGGAACCAATTCACTCCTCTCTTTATTTGTTGTTCACGCTAATCATTCTTTTGCACCAGTCTGACAACCCATTGGCCTAAGAAAGTGTGATATTCATGTAAGAAAGATTTTAAATGTTGTAGGACACTAATTTCTCCTCTATAGAAAAAAATATATTATCAACATAAAGAGTATGAGAAGGAAATTGTATCTCTCGATGGCCAATAATGAGAAGCATATGTCTTTGGAAATAAGCTTTTGAGATGCCCTACCGTAAGTGAAGTAACAAGTCAAACCACCGTTAACAAGAATAAAAAGATGAAAAAATTGTAAAATATGAATACACATCAAAAAGCCTTCATAAAACCAAAACAACCCAACACTTGAATTAAGAAATGCCTAACAAACTTTATTCTCAGTATCATTTATCATACAATTAAAATAGAAAAAAATGGTTTAATTTTTTTAATTATTTTATTAAAATTTTCAAATTTTAGAAAAATATTAGTTATTTTTTAGTAACTTTTATGATCAATAATTAAATTATGTATTCTAGTTAAATTTATTTTAAATGATAATAATTATAATAATTTTTCACATAAAAAATGGATAGTCTGATTGTAGAATATAACAAAAAAACTAATCTTAGACATACAATTAGACAATACTAAAAGTCAGAAGTTTAGCTTTCTTAATAAAGTTACTAAATCAATATTGTTTTAGACACAGTATTTAACTGTATGTATTATAAATTATCTCACATTCTCAATAGGATAGTAAATTAGTTTACTGACTTTATAAATATCACAATGTAACATTAGTTTATATATTACACTTTATTCAAGTAATAAACAATATACTCTATAGATATTACACTTTATGATTTACCATTTTGAATAGGATGGTAAATCTTTTCCACTCTCTTCATTTTGTGAAAGAAAAGTATATCATGTTAATATATCTAAACAATATACTCTATAGATATTACACTTTATTCAAGTAATAAACAATATATATAATTTTATTTGATATGAAAACTATAATATATAGTTAGAATATTACTTGCACTATCAAACATCGTACTCAATTCAGGAGAATATGTACTTTGTGTTTTATGCATCAAAATATTTAGTTGTATTTTGTGACATTAATCCATAATTTTTAGCATATTATGATTTAGTTGGATAAACTTTGTAGATAGTTTTTATACTAGAAGTCAGTTATCCATATAGGTCTAAATTATCAATCCTATCAACCTCTCCTCTTTGGGTAAGAGTCAGTTGGTTGTGAATTGGATATATATTTGCACTGAACATATGAATGATCTTGTAATACTTCTTATAAATGAAAGCACCAAAACCATCTGGTGCAGGAATGATATTATATCTAGTCATGGAAGTCAACACAATCTTGAATGTGTATTACATTTAGTGTAGCTTCTTGAACTTTGAGATGAAAATCCTGAATGGTATTTCTTTCTATTCTAGTTTTTGTAAAGTTTGCTTAGTCACTTTTAGCTTTTGCTTAAAACAAAAACACACGGCAAACAACTAGTGCTTTATTCAAGACATTTTGTACGATGTTCTCACCATCTTATTCAGAGGATTACCTTTGATGATGAAATTTTCTTTAGATGTCAACAAGATGGAAAATGGTTACCACGAAGGTTTACGATGCCATATGGTTAATGGAAAGGCTTATGTTAAAACACAAAGTCTAGATCAATAAAAAGAGAGAAGAAAATTTTATATTCTGATTGGTTAAAAACAAACATTCAGTGTCAACTACGAATTCATGAAATTTATTGGAATAGTTTGAAGATCAAATTAATATTACACTCAACTGATAATTACTATGAAATGTAGTATTACATTGAAAAGTTATAATATTTACAAAAGATCAATAAATGTTTCTCTTATTCTCTCTTTCAGAGAAGCCTCCAACCATTCAACAGTGCTCAAAATATTCTCTCTTTTCAGCAACTCTCGGACACTTAACATCCTTATCTTATTCTCCTTTTAAATTTCCATCAGAGGTTGGAGCTCAAGATATTTGACAGATGGGAAATTATTAATGAAATGGGGGAATCCTACGTTGACAAATTTGACTGCAAAACTATCCCCATTTCTAAATAATCCCAAATCATCATCCTGTCATTCATAAAAAAAAAGGCTTCTGTTAGAAACTAGAATCATTTTGAAATCAAAGATTATGCTGCACTCATTCATATATGTTAAGGTTGACATGTTTATAATCTCCATTTTCATGTATGTTTTCTGACAAAAATTCTGAAACAGTTCTCAATATGTGTGTCTCACTAAAAAATGCAATGTTCAGTAAACGAAATGTTTTTTAATTTGAAAAACCATAAAATAAAACAATAAAAAAGTGGAGGATCTAATTAATGAAATGCTTATATATACTATACCTTTGGTATACTTCCTTGATTTGATTTTGAGATAATCTCATCACTCTTTCAAAACTCTATGTCTGCGTCTTCCTCGTCTTCATCATTTTCCATGATGATGCCCATTTCTCTGAACTCTAAATATTCAGAGACAGCTGAAAGAATTACTGTTGACAATGGTTTAAACTTCGACAATAGTTTAAGGGAAGAGGATTAATATTAATTTTTATAGTATTTCCCGTTTCAAAAAGATTTAAAATAGGAAAAGTAATAAATGAATGCATTTGATTAATAAATAATGCCATTAATGTAATAAATTAATGCATGCGTTATAATATTTATGCAATATCATTAAATATGTTACACCAAATTAATGTATATATTAATGTAACATAAATATTAATTCATTTATTTATTTCAAAATATAAATATATGTATACATTATTGGTAAGAAGGAGGAAAATAAGGATTTTAAGAATAAAGTAGTTTTGAGATTTTAGGTTTTTGTTTGCAAATTAGTGTTTTTAAGTGTATATTTTTATTAGAACATAATTGTTATGTTATTTCTTTATTTTTATATTTTTGCCTAGAGCCAAAAGGGTCTTTTATCTTTATTTAATTGAATTACGGTAAGGGTGATTACGAGGAAGGAATTTTCGATGTCTTGTATATAATGTCTTTTGACCATGCTTCAATTGAAGATAACTAATGTTTTCTTTACAAATGGGACATGCAAAATGACTATTAACACTGTAGCCGCTCAAGTTTCCATATGTTGGGAAATCATTTATAGTGCTAAAATAACATTGCACGCAAACAAAAACTTTATCTGAATTGAATACTTTGACCCCTTCTTCCCACAACATTTTTAAATCATCAATTAACGGTTTCAAGTAAACATCAATGCATTTCCAGGTTGTCTAGGACCCGATATCATAATGGACAACATCACATATTTTCTCTTCACAAAAAAGGAGAAAGATTGTATATCATCAACATAAGTGGCCATGAACTGTGTTTGCTACTTAAGTTCCCATAAGGATTCATACCATCAGTTGCAAGTGCAAGTCTTAAGTTTCTTGGATCTGCACCAACTTATGGAAATGTTTCATCAATCTTCTTCCATTGTGGTGAATCAGTTGGGTGTTGAAGAAGATTATCGCACTTTCTTCCGGCAACGTGCCATTTAAGGTTCTTTGCATCTTCTTTAATAGAGAACATATGTTTCAACCCAGGTATTATTGGCAAATACCACATCACCTTGGCAGGTGCACCATCATTACCTTCATCACCATTTTTTCTGTCATCTTTCTTTTTAAAACGGGATAAACCACATGTTGGATAATACTTTAGCGAAGCAAACTCCTTTGTGTACAAAACACAATCATTAGAACAAGCATGTATCTTTTGATATTCGAGACCCATTGGGCATAAAAATTTATTTCCCTCGTAATGACGAATAGGAAGAGTATTATTTTCTGGAAGCATCTCCTTCAACAACTCTGTGAAACTTTTATTGATCCATCTATTCCTGGCTTTTAAACTAAACAACTTCAAAGTTGCAGACATACGTGTAAAGTTGAAGCATCTTGGGAACAACGTTTGCTTTGAATCATGTATAAGAGAATCATATTAATTAGCTCTTCCAAAATTATCTTCACCAACATCACATATCATGTCCTCTAACTGATCACTCAATCATTCTTCCACATAATTTGTTCCTCATGACGTGGTAGGCTGGTTCAGTACTTCTCCATGCCAAGTCCAAATGGTATAAGTTCTCATTATGCCGAACATGAATAGATGGTCACACATATTGCCTAAGTCTTGGAGTGTTTGATTAAGACAACAAACACAAGGAAAAAAATATGTCTCGTTCACAGACTATGCATTTTGTTCAACATATTGCAAGAACTCCAACGTTCATTCATACTAATGCGACGTTCATTCATACAACACAAATAATCTGAACTGAAATTTTATCAATCTTATCCATAAACTCCAACGTACATGTTATAGCAAATTATGAAAAATAATTTTCCCAAACTGTCCAATCGGACAATTCAAAATTTAATACAAACGATTAAAAGATTAATCGTTTGTGTTAAATTTCAAACGGAAACTAAGTTTTACTCAATTTGATATTAATAATCTAACATACCAATCATAATAACACAACAAAACTTTATCACATGCATATTCAAAAGCCAATAACATGCATACGCAAAATCCAATAACATGCATACACAAAAGTAAATAACATGTATATATCCAAAAGCCAACAACATGCAAATCCAAAAGCCAATAACATGCATATCCAAATGCCAAAAACATGCATACCGAAAAGTCAATAACATGCATAAACAAAAACTTTTAAACAAGAATGCTAACCTTGTTAACAAATTAAAAACTTAGTGGAGGGAAATGGAGGAGACCAATGCAGGAAATTACCGCCAAGAACACAAGAAATCGCCGCCCAAGGACACAAGCAAAACTGCACCAAAACACAACGAAAACGCATTTTAATCGGTTCAAATGGAAGATAATTCATCAAAGACTAATTTAATCGGAACAAAACAAAGTTTAAACAGTCCAAAAGAGAGAAAATGCACCTGGAAAATGCAACTCGGGGAGAGAAAACAAGAGGAGGAAGATGATGAACCGTGTGCGTAACCGCCCGTGAGTTTGCACTGCTGTTCTAAAATGCTTATAGACGTCGGGGGCCCTATAAATCAGACGTCTACAAACATTTAAACATCGGGGCCCCTCCAAAGCATACGTTTAAAGCCTTTAAACATTTAAATTTTCCAGAGCCTTTAGGCGTCCGATATAAGGGGCCCCGACGTCTAAGGTCCATTTAGAAATCAGGTTTGTCCACCAAACGTTTAAGAGCACTGGAACAGTCTCTTTTTACCTACTTCTGCAGGCCATTTGGCGTCCGGCATAGGGGCTATGAAGTCTAATTCGTATTTAGACATCTGGGGTGGCGGGGTCGGACGTCTAAATGACGAAAAAAATGACTTTTGAGATTCTGGCGCGATCATTTTGGCATCCGATGGATCTGTCTGACTTCTAAAATAGACTATAGACGTCTGACCTCCCATATCAAACGTCTAATATGAATAAAAAAATAATTTTTTTTCCTTTTGCGTATCTTTTTTACGTCAAATAGAGATGTCTGACTTCTAAATAGACTATAGACGTTCAACCCCCGCAGATCAAATGTCTAAATACTGTCTTTAATTATAAAAATACCACAGTCATTTTTTACGTTGGATATTTGGGAGTCGGACATCTGCACGGTGACGTCAAAGGCCTTTAGAAATAAGCTTGGAGATGCCCTTTCTTAAAATCTCCTTGATAAAACAAAATAGCAAAAGAGATTATTCTCCTATCTAATCGCTCTACCGCAAGTGAAGTAACAAGCCAAATCACCATTAACACGGGTAAAAAGATGAGAAAATTATAAAATATTAAGAATACACGTCAAAAAGCCTTCATAAAACCAAAACAACCCAACACTTGAATTAAGAAATGCCTAAGAAACTTTATTCTCACTATCATTCATCATACAATTAAAATAGAAAACAAATGTTTAATTTTTTTTAATTATTTTATTAATAACTTTTAATATTAGTTATTTTTTAATAACTTTTATGATCAATAATTAAATTATGTATTCTAGTTAAATGTAATGATAATAATTATAATAATTTTTTCACATAAAAAATGGATAGTCTGATTGTAGAATATAACAAAAAAACTAATCTTAGACATATAATTAGACAATATTAAAAGTCAGAAGTTTAGCTTTCTGAATAAAGTTACTAAATCAATATTGTTTTAGACAAAGTATTTTACTGTATGTATTATAAATTATCTCACATTCTCAATAGGATAGTAAATTAGTTTACTGACTTTATAAATATCACAATGTAAAATTAGTTTACTCTATATATTACACTTTATTCAAGTAATAAACAATATACTCTATAGATATTACACTTTATTCAAGTAATAAACAATATACTCTATAGATATTACACTTTATGATTTACCATTCTCAATAGGATGGTAGATCTTTTCCACTCTCTTCATTTTGTGAAAGAAAAGTATATCATGTTAATCTATCTAAACAATATAGATATTACACTTTATTCAAGTAATAAACAATATAATTTTATTTGATATGAAAACTATAATATATAGTTAGAATATTACTTGCACTACCAAACATCGTACTCAATTCAGGAGAATATGTACTTTGTGTTTTATGCATCGAAATATTTAGTTGTATTTTATAACATTAATTATTCCATAATTTTTAGCATATTCTGAGCAATTAAGTTGGATAAACTTTATAGATACTTTTTTTATACTAGAAGTCCTATGCATATAGGTCTAAATTATCAATCCTATCAACCTCTCCTCTTTGGGAATAATCTCAAGTTGAGTAAGAGTCAATTGGTTGTGAAAACAATATATATCTGCACTGAACATATGAATGATCTTGTAATACTTCTCATAAATGAAACCACAATCTTGAATGTGTATTATATTTAGTGTAGCTTCTTGAATTTTGAGGTGCACATCCTCAAAGGTATTTCTTTCTATTCTAAATTTGTAAAGTTTGCTTAGTCACATTAGCTTTTGCTTAAAACAAAAACACACGGCAAACAACTAGTGCTTTATTCAAGACATTTTGTACGAAGGTTTACGGATGCCATAAAGAACCGAAACTCATGGTTAATGGAAAGGCTTATGTTCAAACACAAAGTCTAGATCAATAAAAAGAGAGAAGAAAATTTTATATTTTGATTGGTTAAAAACATTCAGTGTCAACTACGAATTCATGAAATTTATTGGAATAGTTTGAAGATCAAATTAATATTACACTCAACTGATAATTACTATGAAATGTAGTATTACATTGAAAAGTTATAATATTTACAAAAGATCAATAAATGTTTCTCTTGTTCTCTCTTTTCAGAGAAGCCTCCAACCATTCGACAGTGCTCAAAATATTCTCTCTTTTCAGCAACTCTCAGACACTTAACATCCTTATCTTATTCTCCTGATAAATTTCCATCTGATGTTGGAGCTCAAGATATTTGACAGATGGGAAATTACTAATGAAATGGGGGAATCCTACGTTGACATCTTTGACAGCAAAACTATCCCCATTTCTAAATAATCCCAAATCGTCATCCTGTCATTCATAAAAAAATGGCTTCTGTTAGAAATTAGAATCATTTTGAAATCAAAGATTATGCTGCACTCATTCATATATGTCAAGGTTGACATGTTTATAATCTCCATTTTCATGTATGTTTTTGACAGAAAAATTCTGCAACAGTTCTCAATATGTGTGTCCCATTAAAAAATGCAATGTTAACGAAATGTTTTTAATTTGAAAAACTAAATAAAACAAAAGAATGAAAAATGTGGAGGATCTAGTTATATATACTATACCTTTGGTATACTTCCTTGATTTGATTTTGAGATAATCTCATCACTCTTTCAAAACTTTATGTCTGCGTCTTCCTCGTCTTCATCATTTTCCATGATGATGCCCATTTCTCTGAACTCTAAATATTCAGAGACAGCAAAAGAATTACTGTTGACAATGGTTTAAACTTCGACAATAGTTTAAGGGAAGAGGTTAATATTAATTTTTATAGTATTTCCCGTTTCATAAAGATTTAAAATAAGAAAAGTAATAAATGAATGCATTTGATTAATAAATAATGTCATTAATGTAATAAATTAATGCATGCGTTATAATATTTATGCAATATCATTAAATATGTTACACCAAATTAATGTATATATTAATGTAACATAAATAACCTTAATTCATTTATTTATTTATTTGTTTAAATATTAATATATGTATACATTCTATTTATTATATGATTAGTTTAAACACAAGCGCTTTATGCATTTTTTAAATATTTTCAAACTTTTAAATTTTAAATATAGTAATTGGAATGATAAAATTAAATAAGCATAAAATATATATAGTTATAAATATATATTTGTAAATTAACTATAGATAAATTAATTTGAGTTATAAGTAATATTGTGTAAAGAATTATTTTTATTATAATTATTTAAATTTGAAAAAATAATTCTTAAAGTGATAAAACTGAGAAATAATTTTCTTATGAATAATTATTTAAAATTAAAAACTAATTATTAAAAAAGTAAATTTGAAAAATAAAATATGATACCTATTTATATAATATAGTTATAGCTTAATAATGTAAAACATTAACAGTTATGTCTCTTCTCCCTCTCACTCTCCATTGATAAGTGTGAAAAACAGATGTTTTGACACTTATAAAGGATCTCAATTTTGTAATTATTCATGTTATTACTCAGTGAAAAGTCGTAATAGGAAGTAGATTGTGTTGTAAATTATTGTTCAGGAAAAGTTGTACAAAAGTGAAATTGTCAGCCAATTCTCGCATAGCATAAGCAAAATTCGCAGAGCCAGGAGAATACATTCGCACAGCGCACCACCATTGGTTCGCTGAGCGAATCATGCCAGTTTGGAGATTTCAAGTCTTGAATTCGCACAGCGCATCAGAGGTTGTGCGCTTAGCGAGTTGGTGCAGTTGAGTGCTGAATTAATTTTAATTCGCACAGCGAATCTGCTTCTGTGCGCTGAGCGAATGGAGCAGTTTTATGAGAAATAAACTGTCTCTTAAAAGACGTGCTTTGAGGATAGACAGGGACTGGAAAATAGATTTTTGGAGAAGAACTGCTCTGGAGACCATCAGGAGACCTCTCTGAAGACATCAAGACTGCACATCATGCAAGGAATTGCAGAAATGAGTATGTTTGTGATGTCTAGGATAGGCTAAACTTTTATTCGTTGGAATTGACTGTAATGGCTGACATTTGATGTAATCTTTCCTGTTCAATATAAATTGTGTTCGTATGCTTTTCTTGTTTACTTTTTATTTTATTTTACGGAAGTAAAATAAACTTGTTTTTATATTTAAATTGTACTGGGAAGTAAATTTGAGTATTAACGCAAGAAAAGCAACCAGAAGGAAAGATGCTAGGAATAGTTTCAATTCTCCTGGTCATCAATAACATCGTTCTTAATGCAAAGTTTATGTTTACTTACTTAAGGAATTAAGAATTGAACATAATTCTTTAGAACTTGTTTTAAGGAATTAAACCAAGATACTGTGATGTTGATGTGTGAACGCAAGTTATATTGCTCAGATTAGTCACTGTAATGTGGTCATGAAGTCAATTCCAATGAAGCTTTCTTTAAATTTTAATTTCAATTTTAAATTGTCATCTAGCTTGAAACTGTTAATTCACCTATATTTTGTTGTTCAATTGATTTTGATAAATAAATTTTAATTGAATAACGTAACACAAATTCCCTGAGGAGAACGATACTTTATTTATCACTGTATTACTTGTAACGATTTGGTATACTTGCCAAAAAGTTATCAAGTTTTTGGCGCCGCTGCCGGGGAATTTGATTGTTTTGTTATTTCAATTAGTTGTTTATCAATTTCAATTTTGTTCCTATCTCTGTAAATTCATTGTTTTAGTTTTCTGTGTATCTGTATATATTGTGTTTTGTTCCTGTTGTTATTTCTTGGGTTTGTCATTGGAGATTTTTGTTCTGCATGCCACGCAGAACAAAATCTGAGGATTTATTGTTTGATTCTGAGATTGAAAGGACAGCCCGTAGAAATAATAGTAGGCGTAGAAAAGAAAATAAAAAAAAGAAGCTAGAGAATCCAGCTTGTCTTCAAACGCTTATTCTTCATCTGACCGAGAGGGTAAAAAGATGGAGGAAAACGAGGATAATGAACAAAGAAGGCGTACGTTGGAAGATTATGCTTCAGTGACTGTACCTACATCTTTCAACAGTATAGCCAAACCTGTGATAATTGCGGCTAACATGGAAATGAAGCCAGCATTGATACATCTTGTTCAAAGTAATCAGTTTTCAGGATTGTCACACGAAAATCCCTATGATCATCTGGCAACTTTTAATGAATATTGCAACACTGTGAAAATGTTGAATGTGTCAGAGGATGCAATCAGACTTAGTCTTTTTCCATTTTCCTTGGCAGGCAATGCCAAGAAATGGTTAAATTCTTTTCCTGAGAGAAGTCTGACAGGTTGGGATGACGTTGTGTCAAAGTTTTTGCAGAAGTATTTCCCTCAATCAAAAATAAACAAAGGCAAGCAAGAGATATCCTCTTTTCACACAGGAACCTGAAGAGACTTTGAGTCAGACATGGGATAGGTTTAAGGGATTGTTAAGAAAGACTCCCATACATGGATTTGATGTCCCCACTCAATTGAACCTGTTCTTAGGAGGGTTAAAATCTCACACAAAATTGATGCTAGATGCCTCAGCAGGAGGTAACATTAGGTGGAAGACACCTGATGAAGCTCATGAAATTATTGAAAATATGGCATCTAGTGACAATGATTCAATGTGAGAGAGGACAAAATCAAAAGAAGGGAATGTTTGAGTTGCAATCCCAAGATGCCTTATTAGCCCAAAATAAAATTATGACTCAACAGCTTGAGTCTCTGATGAAAAAGGTATCACAACTACAAATTCAAAATGTATCACAGGCACAACATACTGTGCAAGGGTGTGAACTGTGTGGTGGAGAGCACCAAAATGGACAGTGTGCTATCTACCAATGCTAAGGAAGAGGTCAATTACATGGGAAATCAAGGCCGTGGTAATTATGGAAATTATAATCAAGGATGGAAACCTCATCCTAGCATGGGTCAGGCTAGTTCCAGTAGACCACCTCCACAGTTTCAACAACAACCCACTCTTTCTGATAGGACATCAAAACTGGAAGAAACTCTTCAACAATTTATGCAGATGTCCATATCAAATCAAAAGAGCACAGATGCATCTCTAAGAAATTTAGAAGTTCAAATTGGTCAGTTGGCCAAGAAATTGGAAGAGAAGCCTGTAAATACATTTGGAGCTAACACTGAACCAAATCCAAAAGAGCACTGTAAAGCTATAACAACAAGGAGTGGTAAAGTGTTAGAAGTGTAGTTGTGAGGAAAGAGGATCAGAGGAAAAGTTAAATGAGGAACAGAAAGATAAAGAAGAAGAAGTGGAAGAGCAGAAAGATAAAAATAAAAAAATTGAAGAGAGCCAAAAAGGAAAACAGATTGTGAATCTTTACCGTACCCAAAGACATATTCTAGAAAGGAAAAAGAAAGTCAATTTTCTAGATTTATGGCTCTCTTCAACAAGCTGGAAATTACAATTCCCTTTTCTGAAGCACTTCAACAATGCCCTCTTATGCTAGATTCATGAAAGATCTGTTGACCAAGAAGAGAAAGTATATTGAGGAAGAAACAATAGAGGTGCAAGGGAATGTAGTGCCATCATCCAAAAACTTCTACCACCAAAATTCAAAGACCCTGGAAGTTTTACTATTCCATGTACAATTGGAAAACTCCCTGTTGGAAAAGCATTGATAGACTTAGGAGCAAGCATTAATTTGATGCCTTTGTCTATGTTAAAGAAAATAGGAGACATGGAAGTAAAACCAACAAGGATGACTCTACAATTAGCAGATAGGTCTTTAAAATACCCATATGGAGTTATTGAAGACGTACTGGTGAAAGTTGATAAGTTTACTTTTCCAGTAGATTTTGTTATTCTTGACATGGAGGAGGATACTGAAGTCCCCTTATATTGGGTAGACCTTTATGAAAACTGCTAGAGTCATAATTGATGTTGATGATGGTCATTTGAAGGTGAGGCTACATGATGAAACAGTAACTTTTAATGTTGTGGAGGCTATGCAACATCAAAAGATAAAGGGAACTGTTTCAGAGTTGAAGTACTGGATGATGTATTGAGACTGTAAAAAATCAGATGTATGTGAAATCTCCTTTAGAGCGTGTATTGGTTGATGCTTGTGAAGAGCTGACTGTTGAAGAAGAATCTGAAGTGGAGGAGATTTCACAAATCTAGAAAAATTAAAAGAAGAGAATTCCACTGATGTGAGAGTGGAAAAATTGGAAAGGCTGACTTGGATGATCAGGAAAAAATGGAATTAAAATGCTCCTGATCATCTCAAGTATGTGTTTTTAGAAGAAAATTCTAAGAAGCCTGTGATCATAAGCAATTCTCTATCAAACAGTGAGGAGAAAAATTAGTGAAAATTTGAAAGAGAATAAAAAGGCAATAGGTTGGCACATCTCTGATTTGAAAGGCATAAGTCCAACCTACTGCATGCATAAGATCATGATGGAACAGGATTATAAGCCCATAGCACAACCACAGAGAAGGTTGAATCCTATTTGAAAGAGGTGGTGAGAAAGGAAGTGCTTAAATTGCTTGAAGCAGGAATGATTATCCTATCTCAGATAGTGCTTGGGTGAGTCCTGTGCATGTTGTTCCTAAGAAAGGAGGTATGACTGTGTCAGAATGAGAAAATGAATTAATTCCTACAAGAACAGTCACAGGGTGGCGAATGTGCATTGATTATAGAAAATTAAATCAAGCCACCAGGAAAGACCATTTTCCTCTCCCTTTCATGGATCAAATGTTGGAAAGGCTAGCAGGACAAGCTTATTATTGTTTCCTGGATGGGTATTCAGGATACAATCAAATAGTAGTGAATCCAGAGGACCAAGAAAAGACCGCTTTCACTTGTCCCTTTGGTGTGTTCGCATACCGAAGGATGCCTTTTGGTCTCTGTAATGCTCCTGCTACATTCCAACGTTGCATGCTAGCCATCTTTTCTGATTTGGTAGAGAATTGCATTGAAGTCTTCATGGATGATTTTCAGTTTTTGGAAAATCATATGACTTATGCCTAGAGAACTTGGATGTAGTTTTGAAGAGATGCATTGCCACGAACCTTGTTCTAAATTGGGAAAAATGTCACTTTATGGTTCGTGAGGGAATTGTCTTAGGACATAAGATCTCATCCAGGGGATATAGGTGGATCAAGCAAAAGTTGATGTGATTAAAAAGTTACCGCCTCCTATGAATGTAAAAGGGGTAAGGAGCTTTCTTGGACATGTTGGTTTTTACAGGAGATTCATAAAAGATTTCTCCAAGATAGCTAAACCCCTTTGTAATTTGCTTGTGAAGGACACTCCATTTGAATTTGATGGGGAGTGTCAGAAAGCTTTTGAATATTGAAAGAGAAGTTGATATCAGCCCCTGTTGTAGTCGCACCAAACTGGACTCAAAATTTTGAGTTAATGTGCGATGCTAGTGATTATGCTATTGGGGCTGTTTTGGGGCAGAGACGTGGCAAGATTTTTCATGTTATTCATTATGCCAGCAAAGTTCTGAATGGGGCACAATTGAATTATGCCACCACTGAAAAGGAATTTTTGGCAATGTGTATGCTCTTGAAAAGTTTAGACCTTATTTGATAGGGTCTAAAGTTATCATATACACTGACCATTCAGCCATCAAATATTTACTGGCAAAATCTGACTCAAAGCCACGTCTCATAAGATGGGTTTTATTGTTACAGGAATTTGATTTGGAAATCAAAGATAAGAAGGGGAGTGAGAACGTGATTGCTGATCATTTGTCTCGCCTTCTTAACTCTGAGTGACTGATAAAGAGGGAGAAATAAAGGGAGAGTTCATTGATGAGCGTCTGATGCTCATACAACAGAGGCCATGGTTTGCAGATATGGCTAATTTTAAGGCTGCAGGATTCTCCCTGATGACTTGACTTGGCAGCAGAAGAAGAAGTTTTATGATTCCAAAGAATATCTTTGGGATGATCCTTATCTCTTCAAACTGGGTGCTGACCACTTACTTAGGCGGTGTGTTACAGCAGAGGAAGCTGCTGGAATCCTATGGCATTGTCATAATTCGCCATATGGAGGTCACTTTAATGGAGAAAGGACCGCCGCCAAAGTGCTTCAATCTGGTTTCTTTTGGCCTACCTTGTTCAAAGATGCACATGCTCATGCTAGAGGGTGTGACAGATGCCAAAGAACAGGAAGCATATCAAAGACATGAGATGCCACTGCAGGCAATTTTAGAAGTTGAAATATTTGATTGTTGGGGAATGGACTTTATGGGACCACTACCTTCTTCCTACAACAACGAATATATTTTAGTAGCAGTGGATTATGTCAGTAAGTGGGTGGAAGCTGCAGCATGCCAGAAGAATGATGCCAAGACTGTTGTAAATTTCTCAAGAGGCAAATCTTCTGTAGATTTGGTGTACCTAGGATCCTCATAAGTGATGGAGGATCACATTTCTGTAACTCCCAGTTGGCCAAGGTCTTGAAACATTATGATGTGAGGCAGAGAATTGCTTCACCGTATCATCCACAGACCAATGGTCAAGCTGAAGTCTCCAACAGGGAGATAAAAAGAATCCTGGAAAAGACAGTATCATCTTCAAGAAAGGATTGGGCAGCAAAATTAGATGATGTCCTGTGGGCTTATAGGACTGCCTTGAAGACTCCTATAGGGCTAACACCCTACCAATTAGTCTATGGCAAGTCATGCCATCTCCCTGTTGAGATGGAACATAAAGCATACTGGGCTTTAAAATTTCTTAACTTTGATGATTTCTGTGTGCAGGTAAAAAGAAGCTTCAATTGCAAGAGCTGGAGGAAATGAGGTTGACTGCCTATGATTCATCAAGAAAATACAAAGAAAGATCAAGGTCTACCATGACAAGAAGCTGATCAAGAGAGATTTCAACCTGGACAACAGGTATTGTTGTTTAATTCAGATTCAAATTGTTTCCAGGTAAGTTAAAATCTAAATGGTCTGGTCCCTTTGTGATAAAGGCAGTCAAGCCTTATGGTGCTATTGAACTAATGGATCCAAATTCTGAGAATTCAAATAGAAGCTGGATTGTTAATGGCCAAAGATTGAAACCTTATTTGGGTGGTGAGGTTAAACGCCTCACCACAATTATTAAATTGTCTGAGCCATGAGATTCTGGGTCAAGCTAGTGACGTTAAAGAAGCGCTTGCTAGGAGGCACCCTAGCCCAGGTTTGTATATATATGTGTTTGTTGATTGTGTTTCTGTAATGGTTAAGTTTGAGTGTGGAGAGGAAGTGCTAAGATATTGATGAATGAGTTCTGACGCTCTATTCGCACAGCGCAAGCTGAGGTGCGCTATGCGACTAGATGATTTTATAACGCAGTGATTTATTCGCACAGCGAATTTTATGCGCTCTGCGAGAGAGAAAAAGAAATTGTTTTGAAATTGAAGTTCGCATAGCGATTGCATTTGCTTTGCGATTTAAAAGTTTAATTTTTCTCTTTGCGGAAGTACTCGCATAGCGCATGTGATAAGCAAGGCGAATAAAATCACCAGAGCAACTTGAGCATTTAATTCGCATAGCACACACTTTGCGCTATGCTACCCAAAGTTGGGGGTGAGCACTGTCAAAATTCGCACAGCGAAATGATGCGCAGAGATAAAAAAAAAATAAAAAATAAAAAATAAAAAAAAAATAAAAAATAAAAAAAAAAAAAAAAAAAAAAAAAAAAAATAAAAAATAAAAAATAAAAAAATAAAAATAAAAAAAAAATTTAAAATTTAGTCGCACAGCGCACAGCTGAGGTGCGCTATGCGACTAAACATAAAAATTCAAAAAAATATTCCAAGGTGCAGAAAACGAGAGAAATTCGCACAGCGCGCAGCTGTGGTGCGCTATGCGAATTGACTCGTTCAGTTATTTTTTTAAAAACCTACTTCTTCCCCATTTCATTTTACCATTCTTCATTTTACCCAGCCACCATTCTCTTCCATTTTCGCACAGCGAACGTACCTTCCTCTCTCCCAATTTCTCCACTTTATCTCCATTGCCACCATTTCACTTTCTGCTTTGCTTCAAGTGCTTCTTCACTCTCTGATCTTGTTCAATAATCTTGGTCACTCTCCACAGGTTTCATTTTCTACTCTCCATTTGCTTCTCTGTTTTTAATGTTCATAGGACTACAATAGGAGTTTTGGTCTGATTAGAATGGTCTCTTGAACACTGTGTGCATATACACTTTCAAGCCTATCTGTTTATGCATATCCATGACTGTCATTTGATCTCTGATGGATGTCCTCTGCGCTGTCTCTCGCTGGGCGACAGATTCGCATAGCGAATTAGAGGTCTGGTTTTCTGAACATGAAATTCGCCTGGCGAGAAAGTCGCACAGCGAATTATAGGTTTTATTGCTGATATGAAATTCGCACAGCGACTCTGGTCGCATAGCGAATATTCCCAGAGAGTGGACACCTATTTCGCCTTTTTCGCATAGCGACCAGTGTCGCATAGCGAATTGATCTTGACAGTAGGCACTGAAAATGCAAATTCGCATAGCGCACAGTGGCGCATAGCGAATTCCATCTGGCAGCATCTGTGTTTTGATTAATTCACTTGCTCTGACCCATTTTCCACAATTGTTTGCACTGTCCATTAATTCTTGCAGATGGCACCTCCCAAGACCACACAAGAAAAGAAGAGGAAGACCACCCGAGGGTCTTCTTCTAGATCCCAACCTTCAGAAGCCCAAGAGGAGCACCTTGTCCTGAACTATGATCAGGACCGTTTTATATCAGAGGCACATTCTGATAGGTTTCACAGGATCATGGGAAGGGCATTATTACCTGAGAGGAGGGTTGAATTGAAACCTGGAGAGTATGACCATATCCAGGAAGAACTGGAGAAGAGAAGATGGAACTTTGTTTTAGCCAGCCTTCCAGATGAGATTGATGAAGTCTTGGTTAAAGAATTTTATGCAAATGCTTGGGAACCTGACCACTCTCAGCCTCACTCTAGAGTTTCAAAAGTGAGAGGCAAGCTAGTACGCTATGATCGCAGATCAATGAACAGGATTTTGAATACACTGATGTTTCAGCCATGCCCTCTCGGTGCTTTTATGTCTACCTATCCTGATCATGACCTTATTGCCTCCACTTTATGCCTTCCCGGATATGGCTATCAGCTTGGCACTAGTGGGACACCAGTGAGAATATTAAGGAAACATTTGAATTCACTGGCCACTATCTGGAGTCTCTTCACATTCACCAACATTTGTCCCAATTCTCATACTTCCGACATCAATCTGGAAAGATCTTATATGGTATATGGAATTATGACAGGGATTGACATGGATGTGGGAGCTTATATCTCTCAAGAAATGGCACTGATTGCTGATAATGATACATGTAAGCTTGGATTTCCTGCCCTGGTGACAGCATTGTGCAAGGCCAATGGAGTACCTGGAGTATCTGATATCACTTTGAAACTTCAACCCCCTCTCAACAAGAAATTCTTTGATAGAAATTGCAGCAGCAGGGACGACTTCTCTGCTATGAATGCCCCTCCTCCAGTTCCTCCGCCACGCAGGAATGTTAGAGCGGCCAGACCACCTGTAGCGCCGTCTGTTCCTTCACCTGATCTTTTCACTCGCTACATGCAGCAGAGTCTGGCTCGTCAGGACGATATCCGCGACTGGTGCACTAGTATGAGGCAGGGTCAGGTGTCTTTACAGGATAGCATGTATCACTTGTCCCTGGGAATCCCTGATTTTCCTCCCGACTCACTGATGAGTGGGGCCCAGTTTGCAGAGCATATTCCATGGCCTGAGGGCAGGCCAGAGTCTAGGTGGGGGAGTGCCTTTCCAGGAGCACCAGAGCCAGAGTTAGATGAGCAGGAGGACATGATGGCAGGTGATGGTGATGAGGAAGAAGAGGAGCCAGATCCCAGATGGGTACAGCAGAGTTATCATTCGCAGGAGAGCCAGTAGAGATCCAGGCCAGATGCGTCCTGGTAGAGTGCTGATGGACAGATGTATTGATGTGTTATTTATGTTTTTGTTATGTTGTTTTTAGATGTTTCAGTTTAGATGTTATTGTGGAACTCAGTTTATTTGTGATGTTGGTTGTGGTTGTAAAGACTTTGAGGTTTTGATTTAATGACTATGCATTGTCTGATTAAGTTATGTGATTCCTGATGATGATGACATGTATGTTTGTGGTTACTGTGCTTAAAAATTTTTATCTGTGTGTATGAATATGACCAGATTTGTGAGTGTTGATTGAGAGATATTGAATTGTCTGGATATGGACTTGGATTTTGCATGAGTTTGATTCTATGTACACACTCTTTTTGGTTAAGGATGAAAAAGGCCCTGTTTGTATTGATCATATAGCTACTTGGCCAGATAGCCAACCTTGAGACACTGTGATACATTTGTGAACCTTTTGAGCCTTGAAAAATTTTTTTCCTTCCACCTTGAGCCTATTAGATGATATCCTACCTTACACCTTAGAAGAGAACATGTATTATGTTTTAAAGGAGGTTAAGGTTGAATTCAAGTTTGGGGAAAGGAAAAAAAAAAAAAAAGGAAGAAGCTCAAAATGAAAGAAAAGGTTGAGCTGTGAAAGAAAATGGTATGTGATAAATGATATATTTTGGGATTTGAGTACTGGATTGGGAATTGAAGTTGTTCTCTTCTTAATAGGTGTCTTTGAATCCAAGAAAAACCATTATTCTTTTTCTAGCCAAGCCAAGCTTTAACCTGAAAAGACCTTTGGACTTAACCAATAGTGTGTGGATTGTGTGAATCAAATGAAATGCAAAAGCTAATGAAGTTCTATGTCAATTCTACTGTGTCAAGTAATAAACAATATATATTTTGATATGAAAACTATAATATATAGTTAGAATATTACTTGCACTACCAAACATCGTACTCAATTCAGGAGAATATGTACTTTGTGTTTTATGCATCGAAATATTTAGTTGTATTTTATAACATTAATTATTCCATAATTTTTAGCATATTCTGAGCAATTAAGTTGGATAAACTTTATAGATACTTTTTTTATACTAGAAGTCCGCTATGCATATAGGTCTAAATTATCAATCCTATCAACCTCTCCTCTTTGGGAATAATCTCAAGTTGAGTAAGAGTCAATTGGTTGTGAAAACAATATATATCTGCACTGAACATATGAATGATCTTGTAATACTTCTCTTAAATGAAACCACAATCTTGAATGTGTATTATATTTAGTGTAGCTTCTTGAATTTTGAGGTGCACATCCTCAAAGGTATTTCTTTCTATTCTAAATTTGTAAAGTTTGCTTAGTCACATTAGCTTTTGCTTAAAACAAAAACACACGGCAAACAACTAGTGCTTTATTCAAGACATTTTGTACGAAGGTTTACGGATGCCATAAAGAACCGAAACTCATGGTTAATGGAAAGGCTTATGTTCAAACACAAAGTCTAGATCAATAAAAAGAGAGAAGAAAATTTTATATTTTGATTGGTTAAAAACATTCAGTGTCAACTACGAATTCATGAAATTTATTGGAATAGTTTGAAGATCAAATTAATATTACACTCAACTGATAATTACTATGAAATGTAGTATTACATTGAAAAGTTATAATATTTACAAAAGATCAATAAATGTTTCTCTTGTTCTCTCTTTTCAGAGAAGCCTCCAACCATTCAACAGTGCTCAAAATATTCTCTCTTTTCAGCAACTCTCAGACACTTAACATCCTTATCTTATTCTCCTGATAAATTTCCATCTGATGTTGGAGCTCAAGATATTTGACAGATGGGAAATTACTAATGAAATGGGGGAATCCTACGTTGACATCTTTGACAGCAAAACTATCCCCATTTCTAAATAATCCCAAATCGTCATCCTGTCATTCATAAAAAAATGGCTTCTGTTAGAAATTAGAATCATTTTGAAATCAAAGATTATGCTGCACTCATTCATATATGTTAAGGTTGACATGTTTATAATCTCCATTTTCATGTATGTTTTTTGACAGAAAAATTCTGCAACAGTTCTCAATATGTGTGTCCCATTAAAAAATGCAATGTTAACGAAATGTTTTTAATTTGAAAAACTAAATAAAACAAAAGAATGAAAAATGTGGAGGATCTAGTTATATATACTATACCTTTGGTATACTTCCTTGATTTGATTTTGAGATAATCTCATCACTCTTTCAAAACTTTATGTCTGCGTCTTCCTCGTCTTCATCATTTTCCATGATGATGCCCATTTCTCTGAACTCTAAATATTCAGAGACAGCAAAAGAATTACTGTTGACAATGGTTTAAACTTCGACAATAGTTTAAGGGAAGAGGTTAATATTAATTTTTATAGTATTTCCCGTTTCATAAAGATTTAAAATAAGAAAAGTAATAAATGAATGCATTTGATTAATAAATAATGTCATTAATGTAATAAATTAATGCATGCGTTATAATATTTATGCAATATCATTAAATATGTTACACCAAATTAATGTATATATTAATGTAACATAAATAACCTTAATTCATTTATTTATTTATTTGTTTAAATATTAATATATGTATACATTCTATTTATTATATGATTAGTTTAAACACAAGCGCTTTATGCATTTTTTAAATATTTTCAAACTTTTAAATTTTAAATATAGTAATTGGAATGATAAAATTAAATAAGCATAAAATATATATAGTTATAAATATATATTTGTAAATATAACTATAGATAAATTAATTTGAGTTATAAGTAATATTGTGTAAAGAATTATTTTTATTATAATTATTTAAATTTGAAAAAATAATTCTTAAAGTGATAAAACTGAGAAATAATTTTCTTATGAATAATTATTTAAAATTAAAAACTAATTATTAAAAAAGTAAATTTGAAAAATAAAATATGATACCTATTTATATAATATAGTTATAGCTTAATAATGTAAAACATTAACAGTTATGTCTCTTCTCCCTCTCACTCTCCATTGATAAGTGTGAAAAACAGATGTTTTGACACTTATAAAGGATCTCAATTTTGTAATTATTCATGTTATTACTCAGCGAAAAGTCGTAATAGGAAGTAGATTGTGTTGTAAATTATTGTTCAGGAAAAGTTGTGCAAAAGTGAAATTGTCAGCCAATTCTCGCATAGCATAAGCAAAATTCGCAGAGCCAGGAGAATACATTCGCACAGCGCACCACCATTGGTTCGCTGAGCGAATCATGCCAGTTTGGAGATTTCAAGTCTTGAATTCGCACAGCGCATCAGAGGTTGTGCGCTTAGCGAGTTGGTGCAGTTGAGTGCTGAATTAATTTTAATTCGCACAGCGAATCTGCTTCTGTGCGCTGAGCGAATGGAGCAGTTTTATGAGAAATAAACTGTCTCTTAAAAGACGTGCTTTGAGGGATAGACAGGGGGACTGGAAAATAGATTTGGTGGAGAAGAACTGCTCTGGAGACCATCAGGAGACCTCTCTGAAGACATCAAGACTGCACATCATGCAAGGAATTGCAGAAATGAGTATGTTTGTGATGTCTAGGATAGGCTAAACTTTTATTCGTTGGAATTGACTGTAATGGCTGACATTTGATGTAATCTTTCCTGTTCAATATAAATTGTGTTCGTATGCTTTTCTTGTTTACTTTTTATTTTATTTTACGGAAGTAAAATAAACTTGTTTTTATATTTAAATTGTACTGGGAAGTAAATTTGAGTATTAACGCAAGAAAAGCAACCAGAAGGAAAGATGCTAGGAATAGTTTCAATTCTCCTGGTCATCAATAACATCGTTCTTAATGCAAAGTTTATGTTTACTTACTTAAGGAATTAAGAATTGAACATAATTCTTTAGAACTTGTTTTAAGGAATTAAACCAAGATACTGTGATGTTGATGTGTGAATGCAAGTTATATTGCTCAGATTAGTCACTGTAATGTGGTCATGAAGTCAATTCCAATGAAGCTTTCTTTAAATTTTAATTTCAATTTTAAATTGTCATCTAGCTTGAAACTGTTAATTCACCTATATTTGTTGTTCAATTGATTTTGATAAATAAATTTTAATTGAATAACGTAACACAAATTCCCTGAGGAGAACGATACTTTATTTATCACTGTATTACTTGGAACGATTTGGTATACTTGCCAAAAAGTTATCATCCATACACAACAACTTGTTCATATCTTTTATCTTGACTCTAATATTATCTACTTTCATACTAATTACCCAGGATGGAGCATTATGAGAGTCTGAGGTGCTCTTGTTTCCGACTCTCTCAAATGATTTTTTTTTTTTTGAAGAAAAGAAGAGAGAGTTAAATATAAAATGTAAAATCCTACTTATTTCTTATTAGTTTTGTTTTGTTATTGAAGAAAAAAAAAAGTAATTCTCTCTTACCTATTTGATAGGAAAATATTACTTTTAAGTATACTATATATATATATATATATATATATATATATATATATATATATATATATAGATATATTTTAATGAACATTTTGTAAGTAATTCTTTTATGAATGTAAAATGAGAAGTTAACTCGTGTTTTTTCATCCGTTTTTAATTTTGAATTTATTTTCTAAAAGAATTTATTTGTTTTTAAAATAGTTATATTGGTCAAGAATAAAAGAATAAATTTATTTTAAAAGTGATAAAAGGAAAGCTCCATATGTGAAAACAAAACAACATAAATTTAATTTATTTATCTATTTTAAAGCATGATACTGATGATCTAATTATTCAATTAGAAATTAATCTTCTTAAGATTCAAAGAATAACAAGTGAGGTATTTCATATAATTTATTGAAATGTGATACAAAAAACGTTCTTAAATATGAGAATATCCAATGAATGAAAAAGATTATGAAATTAGAAAAACTTATTTAAAATGAGGCTTATATCAAATATAAATTCAAAATTATCATTTTTGTAAAGAAAAACATCCAAAAGGTTTCAATACTAAATTATGTACTTCTGTTATATTAACCACAATAATTAAATATTTAAATTTTGAGTATATTTTTTTGACCATTCCAAAATTGTTATCAAAGATCTGCCATTGCTAATTATGATAAAAAAGAAGAAGAAAATATCACAGAATCATATAAAACGTTAGTGAATATTACATACTACATCATTAAAAAGATATAATTCAATATATATAAATACAAACAATAGATCACTCACAAATTTTCAATTACATCTCAATGGTTTCCAGAAATTAATTTATCACATTCGAAACCTTCTAAAAATGTTTCACCAGAGACTAACTTATAGCTCATTCTAAGTGCCTTTTGGTCCGCAAAACTCAATTGAATGGTGTTAGTCACAAAAGGACTATCACAATAATAGTGAAAGAATATCCTTTTTCTTATCAGTACTTCAAATCTTAATCTACGGGATTTAAACTATTAGTGAACGAGAGAATCTCCTTTCTTTAACAAGTTTTTTTAAATAAAATAAATTTGTATTTTTTTCCTAGTAAAAAATATTGTTAGTAAATATTGGTTGTTATTTTTACTTATTCTTAGGAGTTTGTTCACTTGTTTTTATCATGGTTGTTAATGTTAGCCTATTTAAATAACTTATTTTTCTAATCAATTTATAAGCAAGAGAATAATTATTCTCTATTTTTTATAAAGTTCTTCTCACTTTTACAGTGATATTAGAGCTCACAGTAAGATAGAGAATAAAATTGTAGCTTTATTCTTAGTTGCAATACTAAACTTGGAAGGGAAGTGTCCTGTGACACCCGGGCACTGACGAGGGCGGGGAGTGAATCGCCGGTGCAAGAGGCATGGTGCAAGGGGCACTGACAAGGAGCGGCTCCTGGCAGGCTTCCAGTGAAAGGGGCACAGGGACGAATCGAACATACATCGGAATGAGAGGGATCTAGAGACTGTATAGGTATGGGACTATACAGTTGAAGGATAGCTTAAAGGGATTGATTTGGCTACACATATCACCAAAATGCATTTGCTTTTCGGTAACCTGGCCCATAAGAACTCCATGGTTAAGTGTGCTTGGCTGGGAGCAATTTAGGGATGGGTGACCTTCTGAGAAGATTTCCCAGAAAGTGTGCGAGTGAGGACAAAGCACATTGGAAAGCCTTGTGGTGATCTGTGGGGGCAGTCGATATTCCCTGTAAGTTGTCGGGACGTTACAAGCCACATGACAATGACTTCTAATAATTTTGTGCCTAAAGTAATGTGGTGCTCGTTGAAAAAAATATTTCAGTCTTTGTCACCAAATTTCAACTTTTTTGTATGTGCTATCGAAGAGTCTAAAGACATTGATGAGCTCTACTTGAAAAACTGCAAAGTTCATTACTAGTGCATAAGCATAAGCTCAAACAACTAGATATTGAGGAGCAAGCTATGAAGGCTTCTACCAATACTCATTCCAATAGCTTTAGAGGTAGAGGACGAGGAGGAAACATAAATTCCTACAAGAATTAGAGAGATAATAGTGACAAATTTCAATACAAAGTAGAGGAGAGGTACACGACAAGTCCAAGTGCGTTATATGCCATAACTTTGGACATTACGCTTTTGAATATTGTACCAATTGCCTTATCACAACATGGAAACAAGGGAAAGTTCAACTTTTGTGGAGATAAATGAAGAAGAGACTTTGCTGATTAACAAAGAATGTTGAGCCAAATATTTGGTATGTGGTTATAGGCTATAGTAATGACATGACGAGTAACAAGTCTTCTTTTTCTTATTTATATGAAAATTTTCACTCCATTGTAAGCTTTGGTGATTGCTCTAGTGTGTAGGTGATGGGAATTAGGAAAGCTTTTCAAGACCCTTCGCACAGATCATGATGGAGAATATTACTCTAATGTGTTTGCAATTTTTTTAAGAGCATGGAATTCAAAGGGAGTTGACAACAACATATACACCACAACAAAATGGTGTATCAGAAAGGAAAAACAATACCATTCTCAACATGGTGAGGACTATTTTGACAATAAGTAACACCTCTAAAAGTTTTTTGCTTGAAACATTCAATTGGATTCTGAATAAAAGTTCAATATTAGCAGTTAAAAATAAGGCACCAAAGGAAGCATAGAGTGATATGAGACTAGATGTTAGCCACTTTAAAATATTTGGGAGTATTGCATGTGCTCACATTTTTGATATCAACAAAAGAGCAAGTTGGACAATAGAGGAGATAAGTGTATTTTTTTTATGTTAGTCATATTTCAAAGGCTTATAAATTTTATAATCCAAACACTAACAAAATTGTCATAAGCCGAGATGTTGTATTTGATGAAGAGTTTTTTTGGAATTGTAAGGAAAATGCAGGTCAATAAGGTCAACAACTTATTTTTCCAAATCTTGATGATGAAAACCAAAAAGCACTTCACAAGATGAGAAAGTGCAACCCAACAAATTTCGGCAACTACAAGAGACTTGTGACCACCATACAACAGAAGGAGACCTACATGGATGAGTGATTTTGAAGTGGTAGGAATTACCCAATCCGATGATCCACTTATTCACTTTGTCTTCTTTCCTAATTGTGATTTAGTATCCTTTGAGGAAGCGACAAATGAGTAAAAATGGAGACAAGCAATAGATGATGAAATCGCAGCCATACAAAAATCAATGTGGGAGTTAATAAAACTTCCAACAGGGAAAAATACAATTGGTGTTAAATAGGTGTACAAGACAAAATTGAAAGACAATGGAGAGATTGATGAGCCCAAGATGCGTTTAGTGGCAAAAGGCTACAGGCAAGAATTTGGTGTGGATTATAGATAAGTTTTTTCTCTAGTCGCTCGACATGATACAATTAGACTTGTGAATTCTTTGGTGGCACAAAACTCTTGGCCTACCTTTCACATAAATGTGAAATCAACTTTCTTACATGGAGAACTTGCAGAGCATGTAATCATTGATGAACCTTTGGGCTATATTAAGTCTGAAAATGAGCATAAGGTTTATATGTTAAATAAAGCCTTGTATGGATTAAAACAAGCTCCACGAGATTCGTATAATCAAATTGACACTTATTTTTGAAGGACAGATTTAAAAAATCCTATATGAACACACATAAGAAGGATTTTTTTTGTCAAGATTGGTGATGGAAGGAGAATGTTAATTGTGTGTTTATACGTTGATGATTTAATCTTCATTAAAAATGATGGTGTTATGTTTGCGAATTTCAAGAAGTTTATGATTTGATATGACAGATTGAAAAATTGCATTATTTTTTGTGTATTGAAGTAAAATAATCAACTACATGAACTTTTATCTCAAAAAGTATATGTGCATGAAATTTTGAACAGATTCAAAATGAAGTATTGCAATCCAATTAGCACACCTATGGAAACAAGTTTGAAGTTGGTTAAAGAATCTAAAGGTAAGAAGGTTGACAACACTATTTACAACCAAGTTATGGGAAGTCTAATGTACTTGACAATGATAAGTCTAGACATAATGAATGTTGTAAGTATTACTAGCACATACATGGAATGTTCGAAAGAGATACATCTTCTTGAAGCAAAAAGAATTTTTTCTTACTTGAAAGGAAACATTGAATATGGCTTATTCTATCATAGGGGTGAAAAGTCATATTTGTTTAGTTTCACAAATATTGATTATGTAATTGATCTTTGTGATAGAAAAAGTACAACAAGATATGTATTCATGATGGGTTCAACAACCATTTCATTATGCTAAAAAAAGTAACCAATTGTCACTTTATCAACAATTGAGGTTGAATTAGTAATTACAACAATTGGGGCATGTCAAGCTATTTGGTTGATAAATATACTTATGGACCAACAATTGTTTATTGTGATAATATATAACTCAACCACAAAATTGTGTAAGAATAATATTTTGCATGGAAGAAGAAAGCACATTTTTATCAAGTATCATTTCCTTAGAGATCTAGTAAAAGATGAAGTTATTAATCTTGTTTACAATAGAAGTGAGGATCATAATAGAAGTGAGGATCACAATAGAAGTGAGGATCACGTTGCAAATTTTTTTCTTTTCTATTACTCAATCAATTTTTATCGTGGTTATTAATATATGCTTATTTAAACGACTTATTTCTTAATCTACTTACAAACAAAATAATTTCTCCCAATTATTCTCTATTTTAAACATCTTGACACTTCTACAGTTCTCATCTTATGAATTTGGTGTCACGATATCATTTTAGGTATCCATTACCATAAACCTATAAAGAGTCACCACCTAAATCACATGCAATTTACATTACTAGTATATCATATGAGTGCTTACGTCACTTAATCTTAATTACATATATTCACACACTTGCTTGTCACCAATACAAAACCACACCATGTTATGTTGAGTTTATTGAGGATGAGATTCACTAGGGAGACACAACATCAATGAGATCTAAAACCCAACCACATAAGAGATTGACATCGCTCTTAACCCAAAACCTTAAGACAATGGGTTAATGATAAGGATTCTTCCACTTTTCTAAGGAATCATATCTAATGCCAAGGTGAGAAAAGAGAAACGACATGGTTGTCCCTTATCCCATGCAATCATTGAAGCGGGTTCGAAAATAGAAGGTTTTTTGCTTCAGTCTCAAAACTTGCTTTTTCAGTCCATTGGTAATTACCGACAAAAAAAAAGTTATTGATAAACATCGCGATCTGGTTTATCTTCATCCTCTTCCCTCCTTCCTTTTCTTCTTTTATTTTCCAATTTCATCTTCATTTTTCTATCAATCCAACATTCACGGTCTCAAGCAACATAAATGTCCATTAAAACCAAATCACCTTCTCCAATATTAACCTGCGTAGTGTGATTTTGTTTTTTTGTTTGTAGTAACGGTGACGAACCAACTACTCTATTACAACCTCGATGGTGACAGTGAGTTACGATAGTGATGAAGAGTAGTGGTAGTGATTGCCTCGGTATGTCAATGTCGAAGAAGAAGAAAAAAAGGTGAAACCATTATTCATGAAAGGAGAAGCAACATGTTATTTAACATTGACGAGTTAGTGGAACGCGCAAGCGCACTTGCGGTGGGCGTCAGAACGGTCTATGGTGGCCACAAACTTTGAGGAAGAAGACACACGCTTGTTGTGAAAAAGGAGATCAAAGAAGTTGATTTGCATTTCGTCTACAATAGTGTACACTTTCACACCTCATTTCAACACTTATACACCTACTACGCTATTTTGGACAAGAAATTTCTCGTTCATTTTACTGACAAATTTTTATTGACAAATTTTTATTGACAAATTTATCCATCGATAATAAACATTTTAAATTATCGACGGATTTTACCGATAAATTTAAAAATTTGTAATTACTAAAGAATTTTATCATGAAAAAATTTCTCGATACTAAATATATTTTTTATACCAATTATAACTAAAACTAGTATAGAAAGTTTTCTTCTTTATTGCAAAAATATTACCACGTTCACTTTCTATGCATATTATATGAACGATGGGTATAAAAAGTATTATCATATTTATAATTATGTTTCCACATCACTTTTTATATTTGGCGAATTAACTCATAATCATAACTATAAATTATGTTTTGTTTACTAGTGGAGACCTTGACGTTTATTGTTACTCATGCAAGTCAAATCTTAAATGTGGTAAGATTCAGTGAGCTTCTTGCACTTTGAGGTGGACATACGCGAAGCTATTTCTATTCTAGTTTCGTAAATTTTATTCAAGAAAGATGTTCTCACAATACTACTCAGAGGATCACATGTTTTTAGAATTTAAAAGGTAAGCATTGATGCTGAAATTGGTATCAACATGAGGAAAAGTTACAATGATAAACCATAAAAGTTCAAATAAAGTATATCTAATGTGGATTAACGAAATAAAAATGACAATATTTAGATAAAAAGTTGAGAGGAAAACTTTGTATTCTAATAGGTTAAAAGCAAACGTTGAGTGTCATCTACCTTATAATTCATCAAATTTGTTGGTATGAATATCAAAATAATATTTCATTCAAAACTAGTCTGTATAAAAAAATCACATTTTTTTCAAACTCAACCCGGCTCAAACCCACAATTAGCTGGATTGGCTTACGGGTTACAAACCCCTTTTGACAGCACTGCTATATATTAAAACATTGAATATATCACAAAATATTAATTACTGATATGCAGTTGGGAATGATACACTAACCCATTTTGGCAGCACTATTATATATTAAAACATTGAAAATATCACAAAATATTAATTACTGATATGCAGTTGGGAATGATACACTATATCTATATTAAATTATATTTTTTTAATGATCTATTGTGTAATATTAACTAAGTGTTTATATGATTTTTTGATATGATTTATTTTATGATAGTAGTTGGTATGAGAGGTAATATTACATGTTAAGATAAAAGTTGCAAAATTATGTATAAATTAAAGTAAGGCATGTATTAATACATGCCCAACAAACAACTATTGCTAGGATACCATGTTAGGAGTGGACTTTAAGCCTAACTCAACCCCACAAAACCGGCTTGTAGGGTGAGGTTTGTACCCACTTATAAACTATGAATTGGTCTTATCTCTAGTCGATTATGTGGGACTTCCAACAAACCCCCTCACGCCGAGGTATATACATATCGAGTGTGGGATTAGACATTTTTAATGGGTAGTCCGATAGTGGCCCGGAACAATATGCCCAGCAAACAACAAATTATCGCTAGGATAGGTTCTAACCTCTGATACCATGTTAGAAGTGGACTTTAAGCCTAACTCAACCCACAAAACCGGCTTGTAGAGTGAAGTTTGCACCCACTTAATATATATATATTGATTTCGTGTGATATGTTTAATGATATTACAAAAATAATATAACGCCTACATTAATTTATTAATCAATGTATTACATTAATAACAAGATTTAATAATTAAATTATATATCAATTACTTTTCTTATTTTAAATACGTATTTAAAACAAAAATTATATTAGGACTTGTAAGGGAAGACGTTTAAGAGTTTTGAATAAGTCCATATAACACATGACACCACTTGTAACTCGAAACTTATATTAAAGCAATAAGTATATGGTATTTTACTTATATTAGTTAATTTATTTATTTTTATCAAATATGAGACTTTTAATTATTTGAATTTTAAACAATCTCTTCCTTAAGTTTCACTCCATCCATATTAGAACACCTCTCTCTCAAGCATAAGTATTTTTTTGGTTAATTATCATTCCATTGTAAACTGTTTTACAAAACACTTTCATGAAATGAAAGACTTTCAAACATAAGGGATCCTTAAAGTTTAGGATTCTTTTACTACTTTATACTATATTATTCCAAGCCATAATTAGGATAAATCATTAACTCTAATATTACTATGAGAATTTCTTATGGAGAGATTCTAGAAGATACAATGCCAATAAGTCGTGAACAAATCCTATAAACAATCACAACATCACTTCTAATATAAAACAATAAGAAAATGAATTAATGATTCTTTCTACTTATATATTAGTTATCTACTTATTTTTATCTAATGTGAAACTTCTAACAACTCATCTTAAAGTGCTAACAAGTTATTCAAAAAGTTAAAATTAACGCTCTTTCAATTACTCATCTCTTTTTTCTTCATCTATATAAAGGGGAGATTTGTAGAGTTTTCTCATTGAAATAGTCAAACTTTAACCATTGACAAAAATATTTTTTTACTGTCGCTAATGTCCAGAGTTTAGAGAAATGGCCAACAACATGCACAAAGATGAAGACGAGGAAGACGAAGATATAAAGTTTCAAAAGAGTGATGAGATTATCTCAAAATCAAATCAAGGAAGTATACCAAAGGTATTGTGTATAAAACCATTTGATTAATTATATCCACACCTTTTCTATTCAGTACTATTTCACAATGTTTTTTTCTCAAAAAAGGAAAAAGAAAAAGAGACTTGTAAATGGAGATTATGTTCATAAAACATGTCAAAATGAACATATATTACCCCTGGAGTGAGGATAGTCTAATCTTTGTCTTCAAATTCATTATATTCTTTTAACACAAATCTTTATTTGCATTACAGCATTACGACTTCGGACAGAAGAGACAGAAGAAGATAAGTGTGATTTGAGTTATGAATAATAAGAGAAACATTTATTGATGGTTTATAAAAATACATGTAATCTTAACCTCTCAATGTAATGCTACATTTCATAGTAATTATCATTTAAGACGAAAAAATGTTCCAGTGTTGATTTGAGTTATGAACGTAATGTCAATTGTTATTGTTTTTGATTGTATCCCATTAAGATTACTCAATGATGCCAATATTCCAAAGAAGGTCATCTATATATATGCACTAAATATTGTGCTTTCACTAGTAAAAAAAGTAGATTTAACTTCGCCCATTACGCTTCGGTTTTGTCAAACCCGAAGCGTATTCCAATGCGGTGGCATTTCTGTAAATCTGAATGATCTTATATGCCTCGGTTCGAACATAACCGAAGCCTAAACCCCATACTGCCTCGGTTCGTAGAGGCAACCGAAGCATATACGCTTTAAAAAATTACACACTCAGACGTTTCAACTGCACACTTTTTTAGGACAAAGATACTGCCTCGGTTAGCACTTCCAACCGAGGCAGTACACCCTGCTTTTCCTGCCACGTTGCCCTGCTGCCACTGACAACCTTTTCGAAACAGTGCTATGGCCTCGGTTAGTACTAAGAACCGAGGTCGTATCGATGTTTGACCACTCTAACCACTGTGAACTGCTTCTTCTGAACATGCTTAACTGTCCCTTCAGTTATCAGGCTACTGCCTCGGTTGCTAGAAACCGAAGCCGTAGAGGACTTTCCGCCTCGGGTTGGCGGAAAACCGAGGCATATAGCCAAATTTATTTTCAAAAATTGAATTTACTGGAATGTTTATGCCCCGGTTTGGCATATAACCGAAGCCGTAGAGTCCTTTCTGACTCGGTTTTTTGGTTAACCGAGGTAAATTCCGTTTTATATTTTCCCAGGCAACGCTTCTTCTTCTTCACGCGAGTTTTGTTCTTCACTCACTGTTCCTCTTCCTCTGCGATTTCGTTGCCGCCACTCCCCCTCCGCGGTCTTGCTTTCGTTTGCTCTCCTTCTCCGGCCTCAACCGTCCACGACAGTGTCCTCTCGCTGTGCGCTACCTCCGACAACGCTGCCACCTCCGAGAACGCTGCTGCCACCTCCGAGAACGCTACTGCCTCCGACGACGTTGCCGCCTCCGACGACGCTGCTGCCTCCGACGACGCTGCTGCCTGCTCTGGTCACACTCCGTCACTGCAGCCGCCACCGGTCAGAGTCTGCCACCGTGCCTCAAACGTCCACTTGCATTTCTTACGCGCATTTCACAGTTAGTTGAATATATTCGACTTTGGTAGTAAATTTACTGTTTGATTGATAATAATGGATGAGAGATTGATATATTGGCCATAGTAGCAATTATAGAATTATTTGATAATAAAATTTTGGTATTTGTTTGATAATAATTGTTGTGAGATGTTATAGTGGTGATAAATAGAATTAGAAATAGAATTATTAATAAAATTAGAAATAGAATTATATAGTTATTTGATTATAAAGTTTTGATATTTGTTTGATAATTGTTGTTGGGATATTGATATATTTGTTATTGTTATTTGATGATTACATTGGTATAATGGTTATTGTATTAAATTGGTTGATTTGTTGATTAGATAAAGTTTAAGGTTGGAAATCATGAGTTGTTTGCTTCAATATATTGTTTGTTGTTGTGAATTAGCCTTAGTTCCCGTTTGAGATTCAATACAAAAATTATTTACTATCTCTAGATTTTTTTTGAACAAATGTACTTTTTACAAATGAATAGAAGGAGATGGTAATAATAATTTACAAGTATTGAATCTTGAATTGTCCGGTTGGACAGTTTAAGAAGAGTAATAACTTTTTCATAGTTTATTATGACATATCAAATTTAATATACACGTCTTAAATTTCACGAAAATTTGTCGTTGTGTTTTGTATTGATCTTCGGGTGCATATTTGAATGTGATTTATAATCACTTTCATTTCGTGTAACCTGAAGACCAATGCGAAATGCTGACAAAATTTCGTGAAGATTAAGATATGTTGTTTAAAATTGATATGTTTAATAAACTAAAAAAAGTGAATCTTCTTGAATGGGATAGGGTCACACCTTGAATACAAACACAATCAAAGTGTCATTCAAGATTATTGAAATTGTGTAAACAATTTCAGTAAACATGCGTACGGATAGAGGGTGGATTAATTTACCACGCATCAGCACTGAGTACGAGAGAGGGGTAGAAGACTTTATAGAGTTTGCGCAACGTAATGCGAGTACAAGTGGTGATATCATTGTATTTTATGCAGAGATTTAATAGGACTGCTCCAATTCCAGAGAAGTCAATCCAACTTGTGAGGAAAACACTTGCAAGATATGTAATTCATTTATATAATAGTATGTAGTAGTAGATATTAGGATATACTAAGTTTTAAGTTTATGTTTCTAAGTTGTTTTAAGCTTTTCTAAGTTACTATAAATTGAACATGTACATTGCATTGATTTATGCTTAAAACTTGATTTATGATTACATTTTGGATTGATTTATGCTTCTAAGTTTGATTTATGATTCCATTCAATATATTTTATGTTTTAATATGAATTTCATTTAAAATACACGTTTCTGTAATATTCTGGACTGTTCTGGATATGCAGGTCTGTTTCTGTGATTGGGAATGTTGCAGAAACAGACACCACATTAAAAAAAAAACGTAATTATATGCCTCGGTTCTGGTCAAAACCGAGGTCAAAAGCCTACTTACTGCCTCGGTTATGGTTAAACCCGAAGCAGAATGTGTAGCGGAGGAGAAAAAAAAAACAAAAAAAGAATCTACTGCCTCGGTTGTTGCATGAACCGAGGCAGTAGCGTGCAACTTTATGCCTCGGTTATGAAGAACCGAGGCCTAATGTGGTACACAAAAAAATAAATTAAAAACGTTATATGTTTATGCTTCGGTTGGAGATGAACCGAGGCAGTAGGGGGTGAGTTTATGCCTCGGTTCACAACCGAGACCAAAAGTGTTAGACTTTTTACCTCGCCTGAATATGCCTCGGTTCAAAAACCGGTGCCTATACTCAAAAATAACCGCTGTCGTTTCCCCTGACTGTACTAGTGTTTTGTGATCTTCATAGAAGTTGAAACAAAATCTTTAGTCCAAACAAAAACAAGAAAGATTTTGAAAGACAAATTCCAAACTGAAACCACCAAAACCTTCTCATATCCTCAAGCAAAGAAAAAGAAAACTCAGAGAACTTTTGTCAAAAGAATTTCCATTGACCTAAGTGCTTTCAGGCCAGATCAAGTTACTTACATAGATCTAAATTCTAAGAGGTTCATCCTCTTTTGTTAACAAAATACGCGTATCCAAATGATTTTTGCACTCCTAAGACTAATATGATAAACTTTTTCAAAGATTTGCACCAAGAAGATGTTTTCCTTTATAAGGAGAATGTAATTAGTATAAAGGATTATCAAAAATATTATTAAGAATATGGAAAAAGTATGTTTTTGTGCCCGAAGAAGTTTGAGTCAAATAGGGTTTTTCCTGATCTTCTAAGCAATCCCAAGGGATATAAAACCCCAAAGAAGAAGGTATATCTACCGGCCTTCCCTCCAACCAACCAAAACAAGAAAACTAACAAGATTTGGAATCAGCCCTACACCACACCCCCTACATGAAACGCATAACCCATACTGAATTATTTATATTTTTCAACTGAATTCTTGTCATTTAATTGTTTTCATTAAGTTGGTCACGTGGTTATCTTAACCCGACCTCTTTCTTACTTGTCTCCATACATTAAAAAACATAATTTTTTGTAGTTATTAATATGGTGGATAATATAAAATGATGGGTGACTTTTGTTGCTATCGTTGAAAACGTGTCAAATGATAAGGACAATTTATTAATTGTGGTGAAGGGGGTCATCCATTGGTGAATAAGTTATACCATGAAAGTCGTTGAAAAACATAACTATCTCCAATACATTTTGAATGAGCGTAATAAAGTTCATTTTTCGTTTTACATTAACCAAAATATTAGATTTCATTCACTTACTTCTATTGCATTCACAAACATCTCAATTTCAATTTCATGTTAAAATCAATTCACATATATATTGATATCATATCCCTAGAGACTTTGAATATGTGATAAATCATCAAAGTCCAATCGCTCGCATAATCAACAAGTGAAATAATGTATTAAGTTCAAAAGTTCTTAGGATTACTGATGAAACTACTTCTCTCCCTATATATAATTTCAATTCTAGATTGAAAAGACATTTTCCAACACCTCAAAAGTCACCGTCAAGCCACAACAAACATTTGTTATGATATTGACAGATGTAGTAAATTGTGTAAGTAATAAAAATGAAAAGTTCATATATTGTTTTCCAAGGAGAGTAGTGTTGATTGGTGAAATTATGATTATTTAGTGATTTAGGGGAAAGAAGTTGAAGTAATGAAAAATTAGAAATTAGAATCAATTTCAAGGCAAAGATCATCCATTTACATGTATGTTTTTTGACATAGAAAAGTACTCAATATGTGTATCACTAAAAAAATTGCAAAAAAAATGCAATCTTCAGTGAATGAAATGTTTTTTTTATTTGAACAACTAAATAAAACAAAACAATGAAAAAAATTTGAGGATATTGGTAAAATTGTGATTGGTAATAATCTCGTGTTTGTTTTGGAATTTGTAAGTATGTCTTCATTAATCATAAAAAAGTAGTTTAATGTTGTATTCAATAATTTATTTTATTATTTCTTTATATTAAAGGTATTTGCATAATCTTTGTATCAAGAAGAATGTTAATATTTATGAATTCTTTTTACCTTGTTATTATAGTGTTGGAAATAAATAGAATGAGATGTAAAATTACTTAATAGAAATATTTGAAAAAGGTCACAAAGAAGTGTATTTACACAATTGTTGAATTATAGGTATCTAATTTAAAATTTATTTTTAATTAATATTATTCTAACTTGTAGGACTCAATGAAAGCTGCTAATCATTCTTCCTAATTGTTCTTTTATGGTTCTCTTGTGTTCTTTGTATAAGAAAGCTAAAAAATTGTCCATCAAAAATATATCAAATGCGTAAATGTTTTATGGTAGTTTCTTTCCTTCCAATGTGATCTATATGATTTAATGAATATCTACTTTTTTTGTATGTTTTTGGAAACTCGTTCAAGGTTGCGGGATGTTCCATTTGTATGTAGGAAGAAGATGCAAATAATTGTAGCTAAATTAATTTATATGTCTGGCTATAGTTTAAGTTGTAATATAAAACATATTATAATTATTTGTATTTGATTTGCAATGTTGATGTTAATTGGAGAGCTATTAGTGTGAGTATTATGTCATGAAACACACGCACACGATTATATGTACAAACATTACTAACTCATGTAATAAGATAATAAAAAACTGACTAAATACTTAAATAGTTGTGAATTATAATATTGTTTAACTTCATAATGTTTTTATAGATATTTAATGATTTATCCCCATTGAAAGATAGTACAAATTAAAACTATGTTACCTTCATTTCTTTTGAGTGTTGCTAATAACTTGTAGAAATATCTTAGTTTTATAGTATTTTACAATCTTTTGGAGAGTATTTGTAAAAGTTGTCAATGTTGTAGGTTTATGTATATACAATTTCATGTTTTAAAATTTGTTGGATAACTTAACTTTATGAATTGATTTGCTTGAGAGTTGTTTGGTTTGATGATATGAATTGTCTGAGACTTGCAGTTAAATTGAATGAATAGAAAAATAATAAAACAAAAAAAAATCATTAAAAAAAATCTAATTTACAATGACGAATTTTGCATTAGCTGTCATAGTACCTTTAAACGTATTATGATTGGCCTAGTTATACTTGTTATAATAAGTTCACTTACTATAGCAAGTGTGATAGAAGCAGCTCCACTCTTCAAGAATGAGCAGCTCCTCGAACCAAAAAATGGCAGCGGAATGAAAGAAGTGACTGGTGAAGGTAGTGCACGGTAGGTGTTTGTGAAAATGTTTGGTGCGGTTTTGGAAGTGTGTATGCAGTGGTTCTAACTCAGAAAGACTTCCAAGAGGGAAGGAAGCTAGAGAATGAGTGTGCTAAAGTGGCACAAGACCGAGAACTTGAAGAAGAAGTGGCTAGAAACAATTCAACAGTAATTCACTATATCAATTTAAGTTGAATTTACATGAGCTTGGAAGCGTGCAAGGAAAGCTATATAAGCTACATATTAGAAACGTGCAGGAATCTAAATGCAATTTGCAGGAGCAGCTTCCAAAGGTGGCCTTGTGTTCCATGTGGCAAATGTTGAAAACATGTGCATTTGAATAAGCTCATGGCTGGATGTGTTTCATGTGGTACATGCGGAAAATGTGTTTCACGGTTGGCTGCCATATGCTTTCCTACTTGTTTCCTTGTCTCTCCTTTGCTTGGCGAGAAAATTACTTATTTTTCTTAAGTATCAGTGTTTAATATTGTTGGCTAGAATTGATCTTGTTAAATATGTTGAGAATTTAGTTATTTCTGTGAGTTCATAAATTTTCTTAGTTGTTGTTCTTTTGACTAGAGGGACTTCAGCTACAAAATTTTATTGCACAAAAAATTTGGTGTATGGTGTATAGGATAGAACGAATGGTTAGCATTCGTAATTGTTCGGTCTATTTCTAGGGTCAATAATAAAACAGATTAAATCTTGGCTAAGCGCATAAGTTATTTATATTAGGCCATAATTGAGTCAGCGCTTAGGATATTGTTATTGGACCAATGGTTTGAGCAAATAAACAATAAATTAATAACAAAATGATAACAATCAAAGATATTGATAACTAATTGCAGATTAAGGAAGTTGTTTATGAGTAACCGACCGAATTTAAAGGTAAGTTCGTTTTATTGGACCTATGCCAGTTTAGGATCCATGAAATAACTTATAAATAGAAGCTGCTAAGGTAAGAAGGTTGAACTAATTTTGAGTACTCATTCTCTGAACTCTGACTCGAGTCTCTTCGACCAAACGGTCTCCCTTGCTTGGTTGTCAAACCTTGTATCCTAAGTCTTTTTTATATTAATTCTCGAACCTCATAAATGCGTTAGTGCGAATCCCAAACTTTTTCTGACAAGTTCAAATTCGAATTGATATTTTTTCTTCAGTGCAGATGACAAAACCCTGCATTTAAACCATTCGCCTAACTGGATCCTACCACTCAATGGGGAACATTCTCAATGAACTCCTAGTCCAAACCGAGAGGTGATAAAAGTTCTCAATGAACTGTCACTCTCGTCCACTAGGGACCGTTCTCAATGAACCCCTAGCCCAAACCGAGAGGTGATAAAAGTTCTAATTGAACTGTCACTCTCGTCCGCTTGGGAACATTCTCAATGAACTCCTAGTTGAAACCGAGAGGTGATAAAAGTTCTCAATGAATTGTCAGTCTCGTTCACTAGGGAACATTCTCAATGAACCCCTAGTCCAAACCGAGAGGTGATAAAAGTTCTCAATGAACTGTCACTCTCGTCCATTAGGGAACATTCTCAATGAACTCCTAGTCCAAACTGAGAGGTGATAAAAGTTCTCAATGAACTGTCACTCTCATCCACTAGGGAATGTTCTCAATGAATTCCTAGTCCAAACCGAGAAGTGATAAAAGTTCTTAATGAGTTGTCACTCTTGTTTGCTATTGAACATTCTCAATGAACTCCTAGTCCAAATCGAGGGGTGAGGAACAGTCTCAACGAACTCTCACTCTCGTTCACTGAGCCTTGGAAACGTTCTTAATGAACCCCTAGTCTAAACTGAGTAGTAGGTAAGTAATAAATATTTCAATTACGCTCTGATCTTCAAAATCGAGGCTATGGTCTTCATAAATAAGCTTGTTCATTTCAGCAATTTGTAGATCTTAGGCTAGCATTGTTGCAGCCAGGGCATCCTTTTCAACTCGGATATTACGGCAAGTCGTGCCAAGGTTTTTACTATAGGGCATCAGCTCAGTTGCTCTTCAGAGTCATAATGATTGTAGTGTGCTCTTTGTCTAGCTTCTTAAGGTCCTCTTTTGTTTTTGCAAGTTTCTCGTTCTGACCTTTAAGTTAACGAATAACCTTGTATGCATCTCCCACTATGTGTTGGCATCAACCAATACTTGGACAGATTCTTTTTGTTTCTTTTCACATTATTCCAATTCGCCAGTGCCGCTCGACAAGATAACTCAAGAGCTGAGTGGGCCAGGTTGTGATCAAATATATGTTCAATTACATTTTTCTCGTCTTCGGCCAGGTTAAAGTCTTTCTTGTGGCCTAAACATAAGGTAAAGCTCCAAATACCACCAGGGAGCAAACGAGAAGGAGTAATAGCTTTCTTATACTTCTTACCAGCACCATCCTTCTCAAAATATTGTTCAACAATGCACAATTCTCTTCTTATGGAAAAAGCGGTTACAGTATTGAGCCTAAATATTTATGCCTATTATAAGTCCTATAGTTAACCTCGGCTTAGGCCGAATGGTTAACTCGGACTTGGGGGACATATGTATGGTATGTAGGATAGAACGAACGGTTAACATTCGTAACTGTTCGGTCTATTCATTCAGTCAACAATCAAGTAGATTAAATGTTGGGCCACAATTGGGCCAATGATCAGGATATTGTTATTGGACCAATGGTTTTGGCAAATAAACAATAAATTAATAACAGAATGATAATGATCAAAGATATTGATAACTGATTGTAGATTAAGAAAGCTATTTATGAGTAATGGACCGAATTTAAAGGTTAATTCGTTTTATTGGACCTATGTCACTTTAGGGTCCATGAAATAACTTATAAATAGAAAGTTAAGCCGCAAAGGTAAACATATTGAACTAATTATGAGTATTTACTTTCTATTGAATATTATCACTATTATCACGCAAAGTCACTGACTTAAACGTCGGAGGACGAAGGAATTTGAAGTAAGAGATTCAGAAATCAAAAGGTTAAGAAAGCGACAAAGAGAAAGGTGTGTCTCTTGACTCTACACAATTATATAAAAAACACTTGGTAACAATAATATATCATGTATAAGAAATTTTATAAGAATTGAACAGTTTCATATACGCGTATTAATAAAGTAAAAGATGGTCGGTTTTTTCAAGCTACTCAAAACCTTTACCCCATCACGACCTACCGTGTCCCTCAATTGGTAATTGCTCAATAGTATAATATAAAATCTAAATTTAATATTTAAGTTTGAGTCGTAATAACCGACGCTTAATATTTTGACTTTACTTTTTTATTTTTATAAAGATTTTGAGTTCCTACCACCGACTCTAATATTTAGATTTACTTTTATATTATTTTTGTGTCTGTTTGACCGACAACATTAATTTTCCAATGCTCGACGCAAAAATGTGGAATCTATTTCTAAGAATTCTATATATACATTTTTGTCTGTTACATCCCGATCCATTGGTTCAGAACTAGTTTTGCTTGCATTACACAGATGATTGTGCGTTGCAATCTACAAGGTTTTGAATATGCAGATCTTTTAGTTCATATGATCTCTCAGACATATCTTACGCTGGAACATATACAAGGGCATGGACTTTGTTAATTTTACATCTTCACATTATAAAAGGGAGAGAGTTTTTCTTAGAGAGTGAAAGTAATGGGATACAAACAAAAACAATAACAATTAAAATTACATTCATAACTCAAATCACACTTTCAGACTTTTTCTTCTCCTTAATTACATTATAATTACAATCAAATCTGGTATTACATTGAAAAGTTAAAATCATGCGTATATTTATAAATTATCAATAAATGTTTCTCTTATTCCCCTTTAATCCTTCCCATCATATCAAACTTGTTGGAGTATTGTTTGATGATACGTATATTTACAAATTATCATTAAATGTTTCTCTTATTCTCCTTTGATGCTTTTCAGGAGCTCTCGGCCATGTCCTATTTAATTGGCATTTCATCCTAAAGATAAAATAGCACATTCTTTAAGCAAATGGCAGCAGAGGTTCTCCTTAAGCATATAGAAACTGGCACCCAGTTTCTTTGAGCCCACTGAGACTTTCTTCAGACCATCGAGAGCTCCAAACCAACCGACAAGCCTCAGAAATCTTGTCATTTTTGGTCGTTCCTACAAACAAAGCCAGCATCATTTATACAAATCTTTTATGATAACAATCATCATTTACAGAAATCGTGTTCTAAAAAACAAACTGTAAAATAGTATTCAATATATGTATCACAAAATACAGCAATTTTCTTCAAACGAAATGTTTTTTAGTTTAATAACAAAAAATAAACTAATGAACAGAGAGTGAAAAAGATATATGTAAGCTATGAATCTTATTAATCAAAAGACTATATAATACCTTTGGTACCTCCTTAATTTGATTTTATAACTCCTAGAAAGAAGTATGTGTTTGTGTTTTCATCGTCTTCATCATTATTGCCCATGGTACTGATATTTGCCCGAACTCTAAATATTAAGGGATACCTGGAAATATTGGCTTTGTCACTGATGAAATTTCGATTACTTGGTTGAGAAAACTCTTCCAATATCCACTTTATATAGATGCAGAAGAGGAGATGAGCGGTTCAGAAAGAGGATTAACTTTAACTAATGTGTTTGTAGTTTTCCTTTTGAACTGATTATATAAATAGATTTAAAATAAAAATAAAATTAAGTGATACGCATATTTAACTATTAAATACTGTATTAATGTAATATATTAATGTATGCATTGTATTATTTAAGTGGTATCATTAAATATATTGCACGAAATCAATAGATGCATTAATATCTTAACCTATATGTAACGTCAATATCCATAATTACGCATTCAATTACTTGCGTAATATATTAATATATGCATTAATTTAATCTATTATATGCAATTATAATATAGTAAAACTTACTGATAACATTCACAAATACTCTTTTGGTTCTATATGTCTATATCTATTTATGCATGTATTTATCTATATACTTATTGTTATATTAATATATATATATATATATATATATATATATATATATATATATATATATATATATATATTCGAAAGAAAATATATTTAATTTTTCGAATAACCATACAGAGCTCTTACCTTATACATGTAACATATATATTAATTTAAGTTTCATGTCTTTTATACATTTAGGTATTTTTAATTGGGTTTTTATAAACTTTTTCATATATTCCCCATTAAATTAATGCTAGGCATCATTACTACGACATAAATTTTTTATCAAACAAATTATAAAAACATGACGAATCACACCAAATTTATGACAAAAATACATTACCTATATAAATAAAAAATAATACCCATTACGAAAAAGTTAACAAAATACATAGATGAAAAAAAAATAAATGAATAAAAACTAAAACTCAATAATCAAATTCTTTATTATGTTATAATATTTATCATTAACTAAATTGTTCATAACTTTTAAAACTTATTACTTTTTAGAAAACTTTGTTTTGGATGTTTTAGTATTAACTTTTTTTTAGTCTCCTAGAATGAAGTTTTCTTGTAGTTTAAAACTAACTCATTCTCTTCTTAGAAATAAAATTTTCTCTTTCATCAAGAATAATTAACCCATTTAGAGGTTATTTTCAATTGTTATGCAAAACCAGCTTACATAAAAAAAATTACACTACAAAAATATTATTTAACACTGACGGGCCAAGATCCACTAGTAAGTTTGAGTTACTGATGGAATTAAGACGAACCATGTTGTTTTACTTACTGGCAAATCTAAGGCTATCAATAAGTTCCTTGTTCAAATGAGTTCAAAATTTGGGTATTCCCTACCCCAAATTCCATTTCAGTGAATTCTTCTCCTTTGCTCCGTGGTCTTGTCATTTGTCCTTACTTTTGCCGTTGTGGTCCAACCATCCAATTTGTATGTGTCATTGTTCGTTCGTCCTCGGCGGAGGCCTAATTTGTTAATGCCACCATCGGAGGGCGTTGTAGTGAGATAATTGGGTGTCTCTTGTGTTAGGGGTTCTTGTACGAGGGTTCGTGGTTCGTGGATGTTGGCATGAGGAGGCCATTGTCGTGACGTGCGACTCCCTAGTACGTGGAGCGAGGGCGAGGGTTTGTACAATGCTAGGCTTATACGATCTTGGTGGAGGTTTTGTGGTTGTCCTGCATCAAAATTAAGCCATATTCTTTTGTGTCAAGTAGGACGTTAGTGTTATTTACTTGTAGTATTTTGCAATCAAATATGAATCGAATGTGATGTATTTCTTAATTCTTAGATTACTTTTTCTAATTAAAGAACTGAGGTTAAAGCAAGATGAATCAAAACTTGGTTTAACTATTGCTTGTTGTCTTGTAATGGAAAGGGTTTTTGGGTTGAGGTATAATTGTATTGAGTTTTATTATAGTTGGAGTATTTTCACTAAGCCTGATAATGAGAATAATTACGTTGATGTGTGTTGACCTTAATTTCCTAAGTTTAGAGCGTTAAGAGGCGTGTTTTAACCATTGGAGTGGGTGGTATTAGGGCGAATTTTGGATACAGTGTAAGAAATTCACTAACCCTGTGTGGTAGAGGTGAGCTAAGTGTGTCTTATTACTAGTTGGTGGGTAATTGGAGTCATGTAATGGGAAGGGTTTTAGTGCAGAATCTTTGGTTTCATGTAGGACCTAGTCCAGAGTCTATAATAGGTTTGTGTAGCTCTCGGGGTGTAAAAGTGTTGCCTAAAGGAGGACCGATGAGTGAGATAGAGTTAGGTACACTATTTTGAGGGTGCACCGTGAATTTGGTGAAAGTTTGAGGTTAGATTACAACAACTAGTAAGGGGCTCTATAGCAGTAAAAAATTAGTTCAATTTAAGGGAAAGTTAGAAAGGTAAATCAATTATGTTATGGGACCACTATATCAATTGTCCTTTGAAAAATATAGTTCAAAGCTTCTCTGATGTATTATTCCTATAAATCTTAACAAGTACCATGTTGTTGGAACTTTGATTCACCACTTAAGAGTTAAGGACTTTGTCTTTATTTGGAGTATTATAAGAAGTTTCTAGTAAGAAGAAGTTAACTAGGCCAAGGCAACTGTAACTTGATAATCCTAATGAAATTAAACTAAAACATAACCTAGTCTTATAATGGTGTCTTTTTTTATATATTCTTTGATAATATAGTATTTAAACATTCTTGAAAGTAATTGTAAAACTCATTAGGAGTTGTACAACTCATTTTCTAGATGAACCTCTAATCACCTTTTTGTAATTTAAAATTTTCATCTTTAGTTTGTCACAGAATATGATCGAAGTTCTCAACTACCGTGGATGGATATAAGACTGTTATTATAGCAGTAGGAGAGGTTTTAAGAAAACTTTTATCGAAAGAGTTGAAAAATTTGTTCAGACGACTCGACAATATAAATATTATGCTCTTGATAGAGGGATTAGATGCTCATGCATCAAGTGCGAATGTAAAAGAATTTTGAAAGATGAAGTGATAAAAGTTCACCTATACTAAAAAGGGTTCATGCCAAATTGCAAGGTTTGGACATTTCATGGTAAAGAAATTTCCTCTACCTTAACTACTTGTGAAAATTAGCAGCTGTCAAGTTCTAACACTTTTGTACAGATCTTTGAAATGGATCAATTTATGCATATGAAAGAGATGGTCAATAATGCTTTTAGTCGACATGTTGAACAATAACAAGTCGTTTAGAAGACTCTCCGATATCACCTGATAATGAAAGAGATGGTCAATAATGATATTTCACCAGATATCATTGTATGCTTAAGAAGCGAAAATTACTCTGTAATAATTGATTATGTAAGTTGTATAATCGATTAAAACAGATAGCTATGCCATTATATGTTTCATCTGTGATATATCTATTTAAAATGAAAATTAGATTGAAAATTTGCTTAAGTACATGATTAATCCATTGTATAATTGGTTAAATCAATTTATTTTGTTTAAACCCATTTCATTTTAATAGCTTAAACTATCACAATGGTCAAATAAATTTATAATTGAGTAGTATGATTAAATAATCAATTACATTTTTAGAATAATATGTTAAAATAGAAAAGAAAAAACTTAATCGATTGCATAAATACCTTAATTGATTATAATGCGATAAGATTTATAAAACGCGCTTCTTCATGGGACAGTGCATCCAACCCATGGAGTAAATATTAAACGCGCTTCATTACTATAAAATTAATATAAACATTAAACAATATTTATGAGATATGTGTTGTCCTTAACAATTAATATTCTACTGTTTACAATGAATAAATATATTTATATTTATTGAATGGGAGCATTCATCAAAATTTCAATAATATTTATTAAATGTAATATATAATTTGATGCATTATATATATATATATATATATATATATATATATATATATATATATATATATATATATATAAAAGATAATGTATTTAATCCATGGAGTTAATATTATACACACTTTGTTAGTATAAAATTAATACAAACATTAAAAAATATTTACGAGCTATAACATCTAGCAATTAATATTCTGCAGTTTATAATATACCTCTTTATTTCTTTTATTGATTTAAAGGGCGCATTCATCATAATTACAATAATATTAATGATTATATTAATATATTTTTAATTATTTTTGTTTTTATTTTTTATTTTTTAAAATAAAACTTTATCACGTATCAAATTAACATTGTGTTACATAATAATACAGTGTGATGTGACCATAATGGTTCCAAACATCACTATCATGTTAATTTTGATTGCGTTTATTTCGTATTTTAATTAAATAATTTCATTATAGTTTAAATTGAAACCAAATTTAATTTTTAAATAAATATCTTTTATTAAAATTGATATTTTTATAAATAATTTTAACAAAGATTAAGTTAATTTATATTTGTATCTTATATTAAATTTTATTTAAAATTATTTTAAAGTTGTTGAAAGAAAGTAATATTTATTGAAAAAATTCAAAATTAATTTTTTTAATTAAATAATTTCATTATAGTTTAAATTGAAACCAAATTTAATTTTTAAATAAATATTTTTTATTAAAATTGATATTTTTATAAATAATTTTAACAAAGATTAAGTTAATTTATATTTGTATCTTATATTAAATTTTATTTAAAATTATTTTAAAGTTGTTGAAAGAAAGTAATATTTATTGAAAAAATTAAAAATTAATTTCAACTAACAAAATGTTAAATTTGTTTATCAATTGCATCTCATAAAATAAAAAAATTTTATTAACTTTTCTTATTATTTTAAATAGATGTATATTTTTAAAATGTAACAAATTCAATAATTTCTATTCAAATCTTTGAGTTGACTTATAAATAACAATTTTATTAATTTTAAAATAATTTTAAACAATTTTACAACCACTTAAAACAAATAAATTTAAAAATTGGAAACAAATTTTAAATAAAGTTCAATATAAAATATAAATGTAAATAAATTAAACCTTGTTAAAAAATTTAAAGAAAACTATCAATTTTAATAAAAATATTAGTATAACATTGATACACCATTTAACTTTTGTTCACTAGTAAAAAAAGGGTCTTTTAACGCGCTATATATGCCTCGATTCTACTGAAACCGAGGCGTATAAAAGTACGGTGGCATTTCGGTAAATATTGAGTAGTTATATGCCTCGGTTATATTTGAACCGATGTCTATAGATGTTACTATCTCGAGTAGAAGGTCAACCGAGGCATATAATATAAATTTTAAATGGTTTAGACACCGGTTCACTGTGTAACTGATGCACTTAAAGGGTTTAGGCACCGGTTTTAAATATAACTCAGGCATATACCCTAGGTTAAAACCAAAACCCTCTCTCGCAGACTCTCGCAGACTCTCGCACTCTCACACTCATCTCTCGCGCTCTCATCTCTCGCTCTCATCTTTGCCTCCCTCCCTCCGTCACGATTTCTTCTCTCCACCAAACCCCATCATCAGACCGTCACCATCACCAGCCATTACGGTCGCCGCAAACACTGCCGTTCAACCACGCCGCCGGCCACCACGCGCAAACCCGCAAGCCGCCACCACAGCGCCTTCGTTCTCGTCCAGACTCCATGGAGGTCGCGACCACGCATCGATAGCTTTCTTCTTCCTTCTCCACGCCACCTTTCGCCTCGCCGCCATTGGGAGCCACCACCACCTCATCGTGTGCGACGGCTTCGAGTGCGGCTTCCAGATCCAGATCCAGATCCAGATCCAGATCCAGATCCAGATCGCGATACCCTTTCTCTCCCTTTTCTTTTTGTTTCTCAGATGGTGCTGTTCGTGTGCAGCCCGTGCCAGTGGTGGAGTCGCTGGCCTAGCACCCGCTTGCCGCTTGCCGTCGGGAGCCGCTTGCCGTCGGGAGCCACTTGCCGCTTGTCGTCAGGTGCCAGTGGTTTCTTTGATTTTTTTTCCAACTCTGTAATGTATATGAAGTATGATTTTCTGATGTTCTGATTTATTGTTTCTTTGATTTTTTTTTCCAGCTTTGTAATGTATCTGAAGTATGGTTTCTTTGATTTTTTTTCGATTCTATTTTCTGATTTTTGTTTTCATTTGTTATATGCTCTATAATGTAGAACATTGATTCTTTCATCCCACTGGCTTTTGTTATATGCTTTGTAATGTATGTATTTGAACTTTGATACTCTGTAATGAATCCTGGAGTGATTTTCTGAACAGGTTTGAGGAAAAGGACCCAGCAGGTTCAGCAGTTTTTTGAATTTTTTTTTTATTAAAATTTTCTAAGATACGATCTCGGTTCAAAAGAGGACCGAGACAAAAACCGATCTCTTTTTGACTCAGTTCATAACCGAGGCATTAAACTTATCTTTTTTACCTCACCTTTATATGCCTCGGTTGCAGAATCGGTGCCTATAAGCGAAATTAACCGGTGCCATTTCCCTTTATCCTACTAGTGGTTTCAAATTCTAGAAGAGACGAAATTGTTTCAGTTTAAAAAAATAGAATTTAATTGAGACAAAATAAAAATATATAGATCAATTTAAGATTAAGACAATAACACATGAATGACACATGATACTGTCACATTATTACTATCATATGACGTGACATTAGCTTGATAGGTAAGAAAATTAAAATTAAAAATAATTAAAAGAAAAAACTAAAATTGACACATAATACACCTATTTAATGTTGTTAATATAATACTAAAGGAAAAAACTTGCATCAAATTTTTCGAAATTGAAAAATAATTTCTTCTATACATCATTTTTATTATATCGTAAAGCACCAGATGAACGTGTCAACAATTTCACGAATTTCGCATCAAGAACTTTAAACTTTTGTTCTTTAGTATAATTTGGTTTTTTCAAATCTCCTCCTTTTGTTGTATTGAAGGAAGCTCCATTTTCAAAAATATCCCTTATCGAGTGAAAGTTCCATGTACCTCCACTTTTATCACTACTTTTTCTCCATGTCACCTACACATAATAAATAATTAACATTAATAAAATCTCAGTATTATATATATATATATATATATATATATATATATATATATAACAAATAATTTGGTAATAAGTTAGATAACAAATACTTCAAACAAAAGTTTTAAAATTTATTACCTCCTTATTTCCTATTGTTGGTGCTACAAAGAGGTTAGCTTCACTTTTGAGACTAGGTTCCATGCTTCCACCAATGGCATATTGAAGCCATCCTTGATAAAAATTATTGGCTACGTGTGCATATCCATGACGAATCCTGGAAGGTTAATTGTTTTTTAATAAGAGCAAATAGAATTGTTTATTACTTTGCGTATTTTTAAATAATGCTTATTCACCTTGGCATACGTTGATTGCAATTAGGTCCAAAATGATTGTACACCACTGTAACCTTCATATTCTTATCTCTCACAAATCCATCATCATGTCCAAGAAGCATAACCTTATCTTGATTTTTGAACCAATTATTGGAGATAGTCACATCAGTAGAACCCCGTGTTACATCAAGTAAACCATCTTGACAATCATAAAGTGTATTATGGTCAATCCAAATTTTTGAAGCAGTAACTAATCTTATTGCGTCTCCGTCTACTTGACCTAAAGGAATAACCTTTCCTTCAGGCCCCATCACAATCCCAGGGGCTTGAGGTTTGCAATGGTGAACTCGAATGCCATGGATAATTATGTTGGTGGCCTATAATCAAATAAGAAAAGTTGCATACATATTAATAAATCATGAACATAATTTCCTAATGTTTATTATCTTCACAGGCTTAATTAGTAGCAAGTATTAATTACCTTAAAAATCATTAAGCATGCATTATTAGCGATGTGGACATTAACACCTCGACCATCGATGGTGGTAAAACTACTGATGAGAAGGGGTTTCTCTAGTTTAATTTGCATGTCCCTTTGGAATGTGATCCACACTTTACCTTGGATAATAGAAGTTCCATACCTCAAGGTGTTGGGCTTGGGATTTATAGGATCATCACTAGGGTCACTAACTTTATAATGAATGAGGTCATTACCAACATTGTTTATCATCTTGCCAGCATAACCTACAGAACATGTGGCTAATTGATATTGGTGTCTCTTCCATTCAGGATTTTTTCGCCAACATCTATCAATAACATTCAATTTCAAACCATTTATTCTTGATTGCTTTGCAAAACTAAATTTTGAAAGAAAAAATAAAATCAAAAGACCCGAAAACAAGTATTGAGGTTTAGGAAAGGCCATAGCAAATAATTCTTATTCTTAAGCCAAAATCAATATAAGATAGATGGAAGAAAAGGAGAAGAAGATTTTATAGTATTTGTTTTCTTTTTGTATGAAGTTGTGGTGTAAGAAAATGATTATATATAAGTAAAACATGTTATTGAGTTAGTTTAAGTTGTTTTTTCAAGCTATGATAAGGTAGGGTTTCTCACCAAAGAAGCTATGAATAGAAATAAGAGAGAAGAAATGTTTAAGTAGTTTTAAATCTTAACCTCTTACCTAAATATTAACTATAGAAAACAATTTACAATAATGATACTATTTTCCATGGCTAAATTTTAATTTTAGATTTATTAAATACTAATTTATATTTAATATCATGTCTTCTGAGTGCGCAATATCAATGTTAAAAATAAATAATGTTATGAACATTAAAGAATCACAATTAAAATTGCGACGGGATGGTTAGTAAAAAAAATATAAATTTTAAACACAAAGGTTTTAGATTTGCGAACATAGTTTATTTTAGAAAACTATAGAAACATATTAAAAATAAAGTGTAATATATGAAACTAGATTTTGAATCCAAAACTCGGTTTTGCATAGTGAAAGATGTTATCACCTCTACTACGCTGATCCGAAAATAATATCTCTAATTAAATAAACAAAATGAATGTGGTTTTTATACAAAACTACTTTCAAATGTTGGTTCCAACATGACCTCGTTCTTACTTATTTCTATTCAGAACGGAAAATCAAGATTTACGTTGTTTTAGATAAGAACAATTCGGTAAATGATTTTGAAAATTAATTTTGGAAAATTTTTATTTGTTATGAACCAAATGAAAATAAGCTCACTCTTATGCAATAAAAATTATGAATTACATAGTTCTTAAAAGAAACTAATGGAATTTTTTTTTTAGTTTTTTTTAAATGTTATGTTTTTAATATTTTTAAATTATTTGAAATTAGGTGTCCAACAACTTGAACTTTGATACAAACACCAAAAGAAAAGAAACAAAAAGTGTAATTATCAATTATTGGAAAAAAAATTATTAAATTCTAAGATAATCACACACGTATAATACAAAAATATGCAATTTTAATAAGGGTTATTTTTAACGTTACCGGGGTTTTAACTCCTGGAAAATACCTTTCCAGGAGTTACAAGAACCATTGGGAAAAGCAGTGTCACAAAGCTACCAGCGGTTTTCTGCCAATTTCAAGGGGTTTAGGGAACTGCCAGAACTAACCGAGGTTTCATAAAACCGCCCCTATTACCAAGGGTTTCTGGGAAACCGCCAGCATTCACTGGGTTCTGTGAATTGTCCCTTTTCCAGGGGTTTCTGGAGAACTGTCAGAACTAACCGGGGTTCTACGAAACCGGAACTAACCGCGGTTCTACGAAACCACCGAAAGTAGCTGGGGTCAAAAAATTTCAAGGATATTATCCAAAATCACCGGAAATGCATATAGATTTTTTTATTGGGTTCAAATTGTAGAATTTCTTAATTCTGATGCATTAGAGGCATATCTAGCAGTGTAGAATCAAATGAATTGATAATAAGACAAAATATTATTATCAGCATTAATTAGGAGGTATAATGATCAAAGAAAAAATATTATGAACTATATATAGCATTATCTTTAGTGCAGTAAACACCTAAAGATATCTAAGGTTTTCAGTAGCCTCTCGATCAAGTTTGTTTTCAGAGAATAGCACACTCCAAACAAAATTCAATGTTATGCCTATCAAACCATTTTCAATTCTCTGCATCCACAGTTTTGCTATAAAAAATTAAAGAAAAAGATGTTCAATACTAAAAATTAAATACAAAGATGTCTAAGGTTCTTCTTCTCCGTTACATCCATCGTTTGGCACACTTCCTTGATCTGATACCTACAATATAACATAATAGTTAGTCGGTTATATATTTAAAAAATATCATACAAATAAATTTAGCAATTATTACCCATAATGGTTGAAATGTAGCAAGTTGTGAAGGCAATTGACTCGGATAATTTTTCAACAATAATGATATCAGTGTCTTCATTTCATTGACTTGTGTTGTCAAAGAAGATACCTGTAACATATGAAATTATTTAAAATGTAAGAAAAATGATATCTAAGAAGTTCATCATAAAAAGAACAAATCAAGTAATTAATAAAATATTCATTAACCTAAGTTTGTAATTCAACATTAGAAGCAGAAGCTGGAGATGATCCACTATGAGAACGAGCATGGACTCCAAATACTTTAGATGGGCAAGGACCCAAACTAAGTAAACATTAGTTAATTTATTTTTTGAGTAAAACACTAATGAATAAAACCTTTGTAAGAAGGGGAAGAGAAGGGAGAGGAAAGAAATTGTTAAAATAGAATGGCTTAATTTTCAACACCAAGAGCGAGGTGAATTGGTGAAATACAAAAACAATGTTTTCTTTAAATCTTTTTCGCAAAGTAGATGACTTTAAAAACTTTCTTGAAACACAAAGAAAAATATTTTTAAGTGTAGAGGAAATAAAGTTGATTAAACGCAACATAGAGTCAATTAAGTAAAAGTATAGGGATAGAAAAATCAAACACTACTTTTTATACTCGTTCAGCCAAGCCTACTTCTAGTGTCATTCCTCACCAGGAAGCAAATGCACTATAATGGTCAAGGTTTTTACAACAAGGCTTTAATAGAGACCTCTACGTCAAAAATATAAAACATCTATCTAACCCTCTAATCAAAATATAAGCATACAACACACAAAGACCAGCAACAAGATATCCCATCTCCTACCGTCTTCAACCCTTTGAGAAACCCCTCAAAGTCCAAAACGCAGCACATCCTCTTCCTGTAGTCACTACAGTGAAACAACATCAATCTTCACAAGATTGAATTCCTGATCACCAAAACAGACACCTTCAGTGCAGATTTGATCAAACAGTAAAAGCACACAATCCTTGCTCTTTAAGCTATCTCCAAAGGTGAACACCGTGGTCTTCTTTAAGAGTTCTTGGAGCTTTTCCAAATCTATAAGACGGCACTAATCTGAAAATTATCACACAATTCATTAGATTATCAAAACTTCTTACAGAATTTAAATTTGCGTCAGTATATAGTTTTTCACAATTCTGACGCTCTTCAGTCGACTTTGCCACTAATGAAGTTAAATACAGTCATGACAGTTATAATAGTTAGTATAAGTCATAGCAATTAATTGATTATGCAATTAATGCAGTTGTTTCACAATTAATGCTTGGTCAAACATATTTAAAAATATAGTCGTTAGACACTTTAAGACAAGCATTAACAGAATTGCAAAACATAACAAACTTAGTCAAATGGCTTGCGCACATTGTCGACTTTGTAACAATTAAAAACATAGTTTTGAAAAACTTTCTCTTCAAAAAATTCTCACAACACAACACAAACATGTTCTCATATAATCATAATCATGAAAGTAATGAACATGTAACACATAAACACATGTGTTATTAATTATGTGTTGTCATCATCAAAAATCATAAGCTCTGAGATTGTAGGTTTAGCTAAACTAGTGTTTCCCCTATCAACAATCTCAACAGAAATGAAAACTTACATCAAGTGATTAAGTTAGAATAGAGAAAAGTGAGACAAATTGAAACTTACATCAAGTGTCTATGTCACTCTAAACAGTCCCAGATGTATGGGACAGGTTTCAGCATTTGGTTTAGTGACTTGAAATAGTTTCAGACATTTATCTGTACCATTGCTTACATATTCTTATTCTTTTTGTCCTATTCCTATATATTGAATTCAAGTGAATATATGTGACATTCAGCCGCATAAATAAAGGGCACAAAAAAATAAGCATACGAAATCTCAAACGCCCAATAGTGTGAATATATGTGACAAGACTAACCTTCCATGGGTGATTGTATAAAGATGATAGATCATAGAACAGAGAGGGAACGCCCTAGAAACAACACCAAAAGAAATCCCAATCAACTATTAGACAACTAAGCTAGACATAATACAATATGAAAAGGAATTTTGTAAACCTTGGTTAAGAGAGGCCTAATATAATTGTCTGCTGATTCTTGAAATTTGTCACCTTGTAGAAAATCTAGCGGTATTCTCTAGCAAATAAAAAGATAAAAAGGAAAGTTTTTCATTAAATAAACCACACTCCAATAATAACACTCATGTCGCTAAGAAATATACAAGTGGAGGACCAAAGCAAGGATTCCTTGATCCGCGTATATCTTCATAAATTGTTATACAAGAGAAAAAAAAAACAAACACTATGCTCACACACTTATTATACTATTAGATACTAAATCCAAGTTTTCTCAATATAAAGCAAGAAAAATTGAAAATTCCATCCCATAATAAATTAAATATCAATGCAACAATATTTGAATGGTTAACCTATTTTCAGAGAAAGGATAATGTAATGAATATATACAACTCATTGTGATACAAAGACACATACATATATTTCATAATGATAACATGACAGAAATATTAGTTAAGTGATAACTGTAATACATGAGGCAGATGTTAAATAATAGGTAAAAATAACTACAATAACAATACAAAGCATTACCTTAACAACAGAAGACCACTTGTATTGTTTTTGTACAAGAAATCTAACTGGTATATTTGATTAGGCAAGTATTGTCCATCTTCTATATAAAGTCCAATACACTTTTGAAGTCCTTCAAAGTATCTGAATAGTAACATGAATCATGAACTAAAATTTAGTTTCAAAAGGCATAATAGACAAATAACAATATAACATACACAAATACAATGTACACAATTGTAAATAACATATCAAACCGACCAGAACCAAATTTAAAAGAAAAAACAAAGTTAAACCAATTCTGCAACTGTACCAAAATCACCCCACATCCATATACTGGAGAGTATTCAAAAACGTTTTAATTTCTATTAAAATTAGGATACGACATGCACTACTTATCATATAAAAAGAATACAATGTAGACAACGTATCAAACCTAATAGAACCAAGTTCAAAAGAAAAAACAAATTTAAAACTATTCTGCCACTGAATTAAAATCATCCCCCTTGGCCATTTATAATTTCTCTTAACATTAGAACAAGACAACCACTGCTTATCCTAATCTAATTTCACACAAAACTCACCTTAAGACATCAGGTAAACAACAGTTTCCAGTACTAAACTGAGGAACACAAAAACATGAGATAAAAAATGAAAAGAAAAAAGAAATATAACTATGAAGTGTAAGAAGTTTCAAAAAACCAGACAAGTTAGAATGTATTTCCAATTATTTTTCAAAAAAAATAACAGAATATTGATCACAAGTCGGAAACTCGTGGTGTGGTTACGGAAATGAGTCTTCGTGAAAGTAAAAGGAACTCATCCTGTGATGAAATGTAAGAAACTCATGTGAATCGACTGTTCTTCACACGAGATGGTGAGTTGACGCTGCACATTAGCTAATATCTTTGCGAAAATGTTTTTGATATAATACGAATTGCAAAAATAAAAGAGCATAACATAGAAATCACGAACCTGAAGGAGATGCTCTTTAGAAACGATGAAGATTAGGTTAAACTGAAAAATGAAGACATATATAGAGATGAATAATACTAGGAAGTATTAGGAATGTGCAAGAGGAAAAGAACACATAGAGAATAATGTGATTGAAGATATTAGATGAAGATTGAAGAGATAAGATGAACATGCCAGAGAGGATTTGAGATTGAGGAGTTGGAAATGGAAGTGATAAAAATCACTTCAGTAGAATCCTCACCGCCTCAACCTCGCCGCCTCGACCTCGCCGCCTCGACCTCGTCGCCTCGACCTTGTCGCCTGAACCGCGACGCTCAGCCTAAGCAGGAGAAGACACAAAGCAAAAACGAACACGAAGCAGGGGAAAGATTATGATGTGAGGAAGGGGTTTGGGGGGAAATTTGATGAAGGCAGCGGAGAGATCCACGAACGCAGAGGGAAAGATTTTGATGAAGGCAAAGGGAGGGAGGGAGGGAATTAGGTTTAGATCTAGGGAATTAGAAATGAAGGTGCGGGCTGAATAATAATATTAAGGACCGCCGAAAAATTATTCTAAAAGATATATATTTTAGGGACGGTTTTATTAATAACCCGCCAGAAAGTTTTTTTTAAAAAAAAACACTACCTGGGTTTTTAAGCATAGTCGAAACGTATTTGGAGTTTCTAAAACAGTAAAAAAAAAAAACTCTCCTAAAATAATTATTTTTGTAGTGGTACTCATATTTTTATTTTGAAATATTAGATGACGTGAACGAATATACACATATTCGAAGAAGAAGCACATAAAATTATTTTTTAATTAATTTTCAAAAAAAATCAAATATCAAATAACTATTGACATATCAAATATTTTGTTTTAAAGTATATAAGACTAATTTTATTTTGTTAAAAGGAATTCAGATTTTTAAATTTCTATAAAAAAAGAAAACTGCCTATACCAAAGAGACTTTGGCACTAAAGTATATAAGACAAATTTTATTTTGTTAAAATGAATTCAGATTTTTAGATTTCTATAAAAAATTGCCCATGCCGAAGAGACTTTGGCACTGGGCCCAAATTAAAACTCTGGATATATTTAAAAAATGGGTGTTGCTCCCTCCACCACCACAGCCTTTTCCCTCCACCTCTCCTTTACTATTTTGCCTCTCAGTAAAATTTTATTTTTAGAATTATTGTTTTTTAATTTTACTCATTTATAACATATTTCACTGATAACCTACGTAGTTCCTTGTATGAGTAAAATATTTTTTCTACAAAGCTCAGTGATCGTGAAAAGAATTATCAAGCAATCTTCCTCTTGTTTTCGGTGCAGTACGTGGTGCAGTGCATTTGTGGTATAGTGTGCTTGTCGTGGTTCCTCTCCAGGTACGTAGTCATAATCCTTCCAATAATCCTAAACCCTAAACCCTTCCAATAATCCTTCAATAATCTTTCCAATAATCCTTTAACCCTAAAACGTAAAATGAAAACGAAGCCTAAACGGATGACATCCTTCAACGGATGTCAACATCCGTTTAAGGCAAAACGGATGTCGACATCCGTTTCGCCTTAAACGGATGTTGACATCCTGTTTAAACTTTGTTTTAATTTTATGTTTCTGTTATTATTTTATTAGATATTTTAATATTTTGATTTATTATTTTTGAATATCTTTTTAATGTATTTTAATAATGTATATTTATATTAGTTTATATTTAAATATTAAAATATTAAAATAATAAAAGTAAAAAATTTTAACTTTAAGGATATAATTGGAATTAAAGATAATTGGGAGGTGGAGGGAGAAGGCTGTGGAGGTGGAGGGAGCAACACCCTTAAAAAATAAAGTGACTATGCCATATAAATTCCTTTTTCAAAGGGCTTTTGTCTTGTACCTCGCGTTTTTCGTTTTACTTCCTACACTCCTAAATTTTACTGTAATGTTCCTTATAATCGTATAAATTATATATATATATATATATGTGTGTATATATATATGTGTGTATATATATATGTGTGTATATATATATATATGTGTATGTATATATATGTGTATGTATATATATGTGTATGTATATATATGTGTATGTATATATATGTGTATGTATATATATATATATGTAATATATATATATATATGTATATATATATATGATTAATAAGGTAAGAAATAATTATTATTTACTCACCATGTTATATTTACTCAACATTCCAAGTCATTTTGACGATCTACTTCGTTTCTTCTTTCTTCTCTTCTTACGGATTTCTTCTCCATAAAAGCTCTGAAAATCTAGTTCAAAGTTTTCGAGATTTGGAAATGTGATTTTCAATTTTCTTAGATTTTCAAAATTTGATTTTAGATTTTCGAAATTTGGTTCTAGATTTTAAAGGATTTCAAAATTAAGTTTGAGTTTTTTAGATTTTGGATTTTGAACATACTAAATTTTGAAATCTAGTTTAGGAGCATATACTAGATTTTAATATACTAGATTTTAAAATTTGGTTTAGAATTGTACCAAATTTTGAAATTCGATTTAGGAGTGTCTTAAATTTCGAACTTACCAAATTTTAAAATTTGGTTTAGGAGTACATCAAATTCCAAAATCTGATTTAGGAATGCATTTTATTTCGAAATTCGATATAGGATTGTCGCGAAATTTGGGCATACCCTATGTTGAAATCTGGTCTAAGATTGTACCATATTTCAAAATTTGGTTTAGAAGTGTATTGAATTTTGAACTTCAGTTTAGATACTTTCCGAATTTCAAAATTAGGTTACCTATTCTCTTGTATTTCCAAAATCCAGTGAAGGATTCTCCCAAATTTTGAAATTTGGTATTATTTTTTCCTATTTTGTTATTTTACTTATTTGGTGTGTTTTATTTTATGAATTTGTTGTTGATCTCTATTTTAGTTATTATTATTGAACAAGTGAAGTATTTTACGCTCATGTCAGGTTGTAAGTGGTTATAATGTGGGTATTTAAGATGGAAGATTATCCTTTAAATTTTATGGAATCACAAGTAACTGAGAGTTTCATCTCAAATCTATCTTCTTTTATCATTGTATCCCTTTAACAGTGTGTACATTAATCAAAATATGCAAAAGTTTGCTTTAAGTATATTATGTGTAATTCATGTCCATTATTACATGAAGATTTTATTTAAAAAATAAAAATATGAGTAAATACACCAAACTTGTGAAAAAATACATATTAGTAAAAGCAAAAAACTCAACAAAAAATTAAATTAAAACATGGATGGATAATAGTAAACTCATGATTTCCTTGCCAAAATTCATTTAATACTTTAAACTTTATATACTTGGAAAAAGGAAACCAAAAAAGACATTTAAAACTCATTAGTGTTGTTTAGAAGTTCTTGCTTTGAAGGATTTAGTAATAACTTTCTTTCGTTTACTATTATAGGTTTCTTTGTAGTTTGAACAAACTTATCATCATCTTCAATATTATAATGTTTTCTCTCCTGAAGCATATTAGTTTATTTACAAGCTAATTTTAATTCTTTCGCAAAACGAGCTTCCTTACACATCAAAGAATTAGAAATTATGTCATAATTACTATGACATGAATCCAATTGTTGTAAATCCTATAAACTATTGAAAATGAGAGTGACATTTTACAAAGAAGACATATTAGTCAAGGAATCAAACTTTACTAACACACTCCAGTAGAAATATGTAGATTCTTATCAAAAGAATATCTATTTACAACACAAATATTATCATGATTAACCACTACTGGCTCAAGTTATGATTGAGCACCAAGTAGTACTACAACAAATTGCACCATAATAGGCTAAACCACAAGTTCCATCACATATGCAACTATAGGCTCCACCATACACTCTAACGCAAGCTGAGCTAGATAACCCCTAGTCATATCCTATGCACCAAACACCTTAGGATGATAATGTTGTTGTAATTTTGTGACAATTTTTTTCTCCCCAAAAAATAACATTAACATTCTACTGTAATCATCTATAATTAGATAGATCATGACCAATCAGTTTAAAGTTTGAAAAAGATAGAGAAAATTTCACATTCTCCCTATAAACAAATAAATGTAAATCCTAACATTTCCCCCAAAATTTGAGTAGGCTAATTAGATAACAAATAAACATAAACTAAGACAAGTGCAAAGAAATCTCTAGAATTATTCATGGTAAAGATAAAAGTGTGTCAATTCCACATGTTATTGAGAAAATCACTTTTACTTGTCAATACTCTAAAGAAAAGCCATGAATGAGAATATAACATTGAGTGCTCGTGAGTTTCATGGAATGTGAGACAAAATCTTTTGTTCACTCAAAAATACGAAAAATGCCAAAAGATAAATTATAAGTTCTAATAGTTAAAATTGTAAGAACCCATTTTTCCCTTTCTCTTTCTTCTTCCTTACCCCTTTCTCTCCATGCTTCTTTTCTCTTCTCTTTTATTCTTCTTTCACTTTCCCTTTCTTTCTCTTCTCCTTCCCTCACCACTCTCCATTTTCCTTCTTTCTTTCTTTTCAAAACCCTAGTGTGAGAAAAAGGAGCAATTGGAGGAAAGTCATTCCTCCTCGTAGAAAGACGGTTTCTGTTCGGGGGTGCAGCGGCGCCAGCGTTCTCTTCGCGGCAACGGAGTTGCGACTTCTTCACAGTGAGTTTCTGGTAACTCTGACACGACGTTCTTCACAATCGTTTTAGGGTTCGAATTTTGAGTTTCTTTCCTCTTTCTGTTTTGTGGTGATTTGGGGTTTAGGGTTTCAAAGAGGGTTTCTTCTCGTGTCTCGTGACCTTAGGTGTTATCGTGAAGGAGAAGATTTTAAGGTAATGGAAGCTAGACCTTGTCTTAAATTTTGTTTATGTTATAAATTTGGGGTATCTTTATAAGTTATAGAGGATTTTGAGAAATTGGTATGATTATGTATGTTATGTATGTCTCATGGATCATATTTAATAGTATGATGTTGTGTATATTTGGTATGGTGTTATTGTGATGCTTGATAATATCATGATTCAGTGTGATAATGATGTTTTAGTGTTGGAAACTGAATTCAATGTAGTGGTGAGGTGAAAGGGTTAAATTCTAAAGTTTTAAGTCTAAAAAGTACGGTATTGATGACTGAATTTGAAAAATAGGTATGAGAGTGAGAAGGTAATTGGTGTACCAGTGTTTTGTGGTTAATTGGGACTTGTTAAAAGTGTTAAAGGATTGAAAATTGATATGTAGAAAAAAGGGGGTTCATGGTTGAAACTTTCAAGTGTTTTTGGTCTAAAAAGGGAGTTTTGAGTAGTGAGATTTTGAAATAAGTGGTGTAAACTGTTTTGGAGAGTTTGAAGCATATTTTGAGACCATTTATGACTTGTCTAGAGGTTCATATCAGAAAAATTTGTCATGGAAGTGTTAATTGCTTCATAAGATGGGTTTCTAGTCCATTTTGGAGGTTTTAAGTGTTGAAAATTGAAAGTAGGAGGGCTGTGATGAAACTGAGGTATTTGGGTGTACTAGAAAGTGTATTTGGACTTGGTTATGAATTTAGGAAACTGATATAGAGGTTAGAAAGTGTAGATTTGAGTTTAGGTAGCTCATAAGAGCGAATTTGAGTTTTCATTGGTCAATTTGGGTTTGGAGTGGTCAATTCAAGCAAGAGGTATGTTTTTAGATGTTTCTCAACGCCTAAGAGTGTTTAGGAATCATTTAAACTTGTATAAAGGGTCACCAAAATGAAAATAGGTGAATTTTAGAACCTGGTGCAGCGTTGGGCGCCCTCCAAGGGGCCCTTGGGTGTTTTTGCGAGAAGAATTTGCTTGGGCGCCCCCTGAGCGCCCTTATTTTGGTTTTTTCAGCTTTTGGGATCTCAAATTTTAGGGTTTCGGTTATTGGTTTTTGACATTCTTTAGGTCGTTTTGGGGTTTAGGACCCTTCTGAAGCTGTTGGTGAGGGTTTCATAGTTGTTTCCCTTACCTAAATATGAATATCATTATGCCATGAGTAAATTGTGTTATTGGGTGATTTTTGATAACTTGTAATTGTTTTTTTATTTCTTTAATGCATGACCAATAGTCTCAAGTATTGGTGTACTATGTGAATGTGAATTAATATCAATAGTTTCAAAGGTGTGGAAGAGAGTTCCAAGGAGGAGCTTCTTAGTGGTGGTTTTAATTATTGTAAGTATGAATATGGGAAGCTTAGTATTGGAGTTCATCCTAACATTCTAATGGTAACTCATTCTCAAGTAGAGAAGGGTGAGGCATGTCGTGAGAATGGCATGAGGTCCTAGTCTAGGGGCTTTACCTTGGCCTAAGGCGAGTGATAACAGACTAACCTTGTGTGGTAGCTTGGGATGGGCCAATTGTTTCACCACAACAAGTGCATGAACTGTCATAGCTCGATATTCATAGTAATCTGGATAGTCAAGCCAAAGGGTGGTTGTCATGCATAAATTTTTTGGTCGATTTTGTGTAAGATGTGTATCATTAAGTAAAATGTTTAATATGTTTTGATGTATTATGAAAATGTTTTGTATCACTAGCTTACCCTTGCTTTTGCCTTTGTTGTTTGTGTGTTTTATCTTTTGCAATGGTCACCCTAAAATAGTGTGAGCTTAGGGAGGACTCCTTTTCAGTCGTTCAGTGTGAGGTTGAGAATGAAGCAACAACATAGATAGAGTTGTTTCTCCAAGTGCAAGATTTTCTTCATCGGTAGTCTGTAGTTCTGGTAATTTATCATCTATGTAATGTTTTATTTTGGTAGTTTTATTCTACTAAAATAGGATGTTACATTGATGGTATCAGAGAAGTTTGTCCTTAGGATGACCTGTGAGTTGTGAGTTTTTCGTGTCTTCCTTGTGATGAGTTGAGTCTAAATGGTATGGTTTACCATTTCCTCTAAGTCTAAATAGTAAAATTGTGTATCTAACTGAAATTTTTTAGAACAGAAAACGTCTTGATAGGAGTAATGAGGGTGCACACTCATGACTTTTACAAGAGATAATTTTTCCTTTCTTAATTCTAAAGGTTTAGGAAAAGATAGAGTTATGATTTCAGTGTTGTTGTCTTTAGTAATCTTTGTCTTGTTCTTGCCTTTGTGGTAGTGTATTGTGCTCTATAGTGGTAGAGGAATGTAGATTCAGTACAACTTGACCTATATACTTTCATTAGAATTGGTTAGAGCCTTTGAGACAAATTCTTTCATCGAAGATAAGGAGTTAGAAGACCAGTTTTTAGGTTTCAAAGGATGGGTGAAGATGTTGGAGTTTAGAAGTAATGTTTTTGTGTGAAGAAGTTTTCAAGAACAAAGTCAGGAGATAAGTAAGGTATCGTACGTTTCACAAAAAGAGTTGAGTCAAAGGCTAGAATAAGAGGAGCTTTGGGTAAGCATTATTTTAGCAAGGTTTAAGAATTAGCTTGGTTTTGTATATCAGTGGTATCAATAGTGAGATAGAAAGAAAGGTGTTAGTACACACTAGTGTAACAATGGTTGAGAAGGACACACGGTTTGGTATATTAGCGATGTTTGAGATCTGTAGAAGAAAGTGGTGAAAGGTTTGAAGCTTGAGTTAAGAAAGAAATAGGAATTCTGAAGTGGACCAAGGGGAATTAATATCTAAAAAGGAAGTAGAACAAGAAGAGTTCGAAAAATAGTTGTGTAAGACATAAAGCAGATTTGAGGGAAAGTTTCGTAGAATGCAGAATTTCTAAGTTGAGAAAACATGGGGTTTTTGAAGAAGAATTGAAGTATTGTAAGGGATTGGAGTTAAGTAATATAATTAGAAGGAGATGGTTAGGTCTTATCAACAAATGGTTATTGTAGAGTCAAGTTTAGAATGATGTTTCAAGATTAGTGGTTCGTATAGAAGAAAGGTTTGACCATAGGTTGAGATGAAAGATTTCAAGTGTTGAAGGAAGGAGTACATCAGAATGTTAGTTTGGTAGGAAAAGGTAAAGTTAAAGAATTGAGAGCATGGTGAATGAGGAAAGGAGAAGAAAGGTCTTAGAATGGAGAAAAAAAAGGTGGTTACAGTATAAGTTGCTAAAGAGGTTATCGAGAATAATCAGAGATTTTGGGTTGGTTGAGATGTTCAAAGATATGAAGTTGCATGTTGTGGTAAAGTAGTTTTCATCGGATGTGGTTTTGTGGTCATGTTTAGTGATCGACTGAGTTTGTTCAAGACAGAAGTAGATGTTGGATGCTGGGTTACAAAAGGCAGTAAGTTTGTAAGTTCAGATAAGGTCAGAGGGTTGGTGTTACGAGTTAAGAGTATTCTGAGGTTCAGAGGTTTAAAGGCAGGGTTTATGTTTCTGAAGATTCTGAGTTGAAGAGGGTAATTCTTGAAGAAGGTTTTAAGTTAAGTTGGTAGTGATGAGTACATGAAGAATTCTAAGTGATGTGGCGTTTGTGGAGTCGATCAAAGGGCTCAGGTTTGAAGTTTATATGAAGTGGTTTCTTGGTAGGGAAGGAAAGCGATGGTGGTGCATCAAGTGTAGTTGAGCGAAAGATGGGAGCAAGTGTTATGGGAATCCAAGATGTCTAATAAACGCAAGTGAAGAAGAAATGATGTTATTCTTCATAAGTTTGGGGTGTGATCATGATAACGGTTGAAAATATCATTATCTGTGATTCAAAATTGATATTAAATCAACCCTTTTTGCACTTAGAAGCTTGCTTGTACTCATGTTTTTAGTTTAGTTTAGTGAATAAGTGTGTAGAGGATATACTTAATGATTTTATCACTAAATTCCATTGATTTTTGTAGGAAATTGGAATGATTTCAAAGAAGAGAATACAAATTGAACCGCGTAAGAAGACAGACAGAACGGTGTAATAAAGATCGAACGGTAAGGTGGTGGAAACTAGGACGAATGGCGTGAGATAGCATACAATGGCCGAACGGTTAGAAAAGTGTGAGGCCGAATGGTGTGGTAGAAGATAGGTCGAATGGTTAACAAATGGAGGCCGAACGGTTAACAAAGTGTGAGGCCGAACGGTCCATGACACTTGTTGAATGCCACTCTGAACCGCATCACTGCCCGGGCGCCCTTCCAAGGGCCCTGAGCGCCAGTCTTCAGGCAAATTCACCTGATTTCCCCTTCTAGAACGCTGAGCACCATTCTTCATGTGCCGCAGCACACCTGGGCGCCCCACTTAGGGCGCTGAGCGCAGCGACATGGGCTTGGACCTATTTTCTGTTATTTTTCTGTTTTATTTAAGGACTTGGACGTCCTAGGGATTGTATCTCTTGATGGCTCTAGCACATAAACACATTTTTCGCCCCTTGGAGGCAGATTTGGGGATGTGGGAGCTCTCCTTTTCAGTTTCTAAGGTTTTTCTATCTCTTCCATTTCGTTGTTCATCTAGTTTCTTCATGACGATGGAGAACTAATCTTATTTGTTGTTTGGGAAGATGTAACCTCTAAACTCTCATGTATTTGAATTTGTTCTGAATTATTATATGCTTCTTTCATTAATTGTTAGGGATTTTCTCCTTTGCTAAATTGTTATATTTTATGATTTGTCCAAGTATCGGGAGATATCTTACGAATCACGATGTGGGGAATTTCTCCCAAAAGCAATATTGCTTAGGGATGGGGATAGGAGGTTTGGTCGTCTTAAGCTTCTAATTGTAATGCAAAATTAATTATTAGGGATGCAAGGGATTGTGATATAGTAATTAAGGATAGACTTTCTTCGCCGAGTGTAGGGTTTTAAGTAATTTAGAGAGTGACGTTAAAAATTTAATGAAGAAGAAGAATTCATATACATGAGAGTGATTATCTAAACCCCTCTAACATTATCATCTCATATTATCAACTTCATCCATTCATTCTAGTGTTTAACCTCAATTGATCAAATTGCATTCATGTTTGTTTTTATTGCATTTGTATTCAAAACCCCAAAAATTGTTCTTAAGTCTTAATTAGTTAAGCAATTACACAACTGTTTAGTATCGTGAGTCCTCTGGGATATGATACTTGGTCTTAACATTTTATATTACTTGATACAATTCGGTACACTTGCCGACATCTTAAGAAATCGCAAAGGAGGTCCAGTTGTTTTCAAGCCATTTATGAATGTTATGGCCTTCAAGAGAAGTGTTCTGTTTTGAGAAGGATAACCAATAGTTATACATCAGGAGTGTATCAATTTAGAAAATGAGGACAAATGTGAAAGAAAGGAGTAAGTCTTTTGATTTAAGAGTTTTTGGTTGATGTTATGAAACAGGTACTAGTATTTCCACATTGGAGTGGTGGAGTTCACTATTACATTGGTGTCTAAAGCAGAACCAATGTTAATAGTTCATAATGGGATAGTTCCTATTAATTATAAGGAGCGCAAGAGGTAGGTGATGGATTGGTTAGAGCAGTAGTGTTTGGACTCAGTGGTGGTGGATTGTTTAAAAGATAACTTAGATCCAAGCCCATCATTTAAGCAAAGATCCATTTACTTGAAGAATAACAAAGAAGGCTTCACAATAATTTTGAAAGCAAGCCAACACCTCTTTGCACACTCCAAATGGAAGCCCGAAGCCTAACCAGAGGATCCAACAAGGAGTAGATTTTAGGTAATGTCGTGAAGGAGTAGATTTTAAGGTAAGGGAAGCTAAACATTTTCTTAATTTGTGTTTGTGTTATAAATTTTGGTATCTTTATAAGTTATAGAGGATTTTGAAAAATTGGTATCTTTATATGTATGTCTCATGGATGATATTTAATAGTATGATGTTGTGTATATTTGGTATAGTGTGATTGTGATGCTTGATAATATCATGATTGAGTGTGATAATGATGTTTTAGTGTTGGAAACTGAATTCAAAGTAGTGGTGAGGTGAAAGGGTTAAATTCTTGAGTTTTAAGTCGAAAAAGTGGGGATGAGTGAATTTGAGAAATAGGTATGAGAATGAGAAGGTAACTAGTGTAGCACTGTTTTGTCGTTAATTGGGACTTGTTAAAAGTGTTAGAGGATTGAAAATTGATATGTAGCAAAGAGGGGGGTTCATGGTTGAAACTTTCAAGTGTTTTTGGTGTAAAAAGGGATTTTGAGTTGTGAGATTTTGAAATAAGTGGTGTAAACTGTTTTGGAGAGTTTGAAGCATATTTTGAGACCATTTAAGACTTGTCTAAAGGTTCATATCAGAAAAATCTTTCATGGAAGTGTTAATTGCTTCATAGGATGAGTTTCTAGTCCATTTTGGACGTTTTAAGTGTTAGAAATTGAAAATAGGAGTTCTGAGATGAAACTGAGGTATTAGGCAAGTGTATTGGGTGATTTTTGATGACTTGTAATTGTGTTTCGATTTCTTTAATGCATGACCAATAGTCTCAGGTATTGGTGTACTATATGAATGTGAATTAATATCAATGGTTTCAAAGGTGTGGAAGAGAGTTCCAAGGAGAAGGTTCTTAGTGGTGGTTTTAAGTATTGTAAGTATGAATATGGGAAGCTTAGTCTTGGAGTTCCTCCTGACATTCTAATGGTCACCCATTCTCAAGTAAAGAAGGGTGAGGCATGTCATGAGAATAGCAGGAGGTCCTAGTCTAGGGGATTTACCTTGGCCTAAGGCTATTGATAACAGACTAACCTTGTGTGATAGCTTGGGATGGGCAGTTGTTTGACCACAACAAGTGCATGAACTGCCATAGCTCGATATTCATACTAATCCGGATAGTCAAGTCAAAAGGTGGTTGATAAGTGTCAAAAATTACAAATATTAATCAATTATTTTAATCTCCTTTGATGTGTTTATGGATAAAATCTCATGGAAAGTTGTACAAAATGTATATATAATTAATTTTATATCAATATGAGTGTTTTTGGGTGTTTATTTTGCAGATGAATAAGGATTTGAGAAGATAAAATGGTCCATGGAATTTCAGTATTCACTATTCATGTGGCACTGTTCACGCGTTGACTGACAATGTTCATGTGTTGACTGTCACTGTTCATGCATTAACTGTCATTGTTCATGAGTTGACTTTTTGCCCAACAAGTTGACTTTCTCGCCCAACAAGTTGGCTTCACTCGCCCAGCGAGTTAACTTTTCTCGCCCAGCGAGTTGACCTCTCTTGCCCAGCAACTGCAGTGTTCTCGCCCAACGACTGGAATGTTCTCGACCAGCGAGCGGCGGCATTTTTTCCCAGTCGCCCAGCGACTCAATGATGCTCGCCCAGCGAGCCACTGCTTTTGGCCATTCGCCCAACGAGTGGTAGCCATTCGCCCAACGATTGTACACTTAAGCCACAAATCTTTAAAAACGCGAAAATTGAAGTTCACAAGTAGTTTTGGACAGTGGAGACGTTGCACAAACTCCCAGCTCGAGTTTGGAGGATTCAAGGGCGCAAGAACACAATTTCTCACCATCCAATCCATCCATTTTCTTCCATCTTGCTTCCATGATGTCTAGGAGTAGCTAAAACTCCATTTCATTGGGGTTGAAAGTAATGTATCAAAACTCTATGTAAACTTTGTTGTTTTATGTTAATTTTTTATGAATCTTTTGTTCTATCCTTGCTATTCATGCTTAATGATGGAAATCAGAGCCATTAGAGTGATTTGAATAATTGGAAAATGCTAGGATCACGGACCTAGGTAGAACAACCAACAGAACTTAATTATAGACATAGATTGAAAACTTTTGGGCATCAATAACATCGGTCTGAATGCAAATCTGAATTCTAAGGGATTAAAGTTTTAGTAAAAAGATTTAGAGCTTGTCATTTGGAGACTTCTCTGCTTATGATGTTGATGAATGATTCTTGAGGAATTGTATCTGATAGTAAAGAGCATTGAGTTTTGAACATGAAATTCAACCCCAATGAACCTAAACTCGACTGTTTTTACCACTTTGTAAATTTGAACTTTTAATTAAATTGTGCATGAAAACACTGTGATATATGTTATTGTAGGTAAATTGGTAAATTTTCATAATTAGCAAAATCAAAACAAATATCTTGGGAAACGATATCCGGACTTACCAGTTTATTACTTGAACGATTCTGTTATTTCTGAAGAAATTTTGGACTCATCATCTGATCAAGAAAAGGAGACAAGGGAAGGTACTCACAATGGAGAAGGTTCTAGGCAAGGAAGACATACTCTTGCAGATTACAACACTTTCTCAGTGCCTTTACAATTCAATAGTATTGCAAGACTAGTGGTTAATGCCACTAATATGGAGATGAAGCCAGCTCTCATCCATTTGGTACAAAGTAATCAGTTCCATGGATTATCTCACGAAAATCCGTACATGCACTTGACCAATTTCATGGAGATCTGCAACATTATGAGGATTCACCAAGTTCCAGATGAAGTTATTTGTCTTAGTTTATTTCCATTCTCATTGGCTGGTAATGCAAAGATGTGGTTAAATTCTTTTCCTGAAAATAGTCTGACAGTCTGGGATGATGTAGTTGCCAAGTTTTTTGAATAAATTCTTCCCTCATGCAAAATAGAATAAAGGGAAGTAAGAAATTTCTTCTTTTCAGCAAGATATTGATGAAACTCTGGGTCAAGCCTAGGATAGATTTAAAGGCCTATTGAGGAAAACTCCAACTCTTGGGTTTGATTACCCTACAATAATCCATTTGTTCTTGGGAGGACTCAAATCTCAAACAAAGTTAATGTTAGATGCCTCAGTTGGAGGTAATGTCAGATGGAAGACGCCTGATGAAGCACATGAACTGATTGAGAATATGGTTGCAAATGATAATGAAGTTCAAAGTGAAAGAGCTCAATTTCAATAGAAAGGTGTCCTTCCACTTCAGTCTCAAGATTCTTCGCTAGCTCAGAATAAGATTATGACTCAACAACTTGAGGCATTAATGAAGAAGTTATGTCAGCTCCCTAAAGAGCTCCAAAATGTTTCTCAAGCCCAACATCAGATTATTCAAAGTTGTCAATTGTTCGGTGGAGATCACAATAATGGTCAATGTGTAGTGTAGATCATGTCTCATGAAGAAGTGAACTATATAGGAAATCGAGGTCATCAGATGAATTATAATCAAGGTCAAAATTTTAATCAAGGTTGCAGACCTCATCCAAGTGTGGGACAAGGCGGTCCATCCAATAGACCACCTCCACAAAACTTCCAGCAATATCCTACTCTAATGGATAGAGCTTCAAAACTGGAAGAACCCTTCAACAGTTTATGCAGGTGTCAATCTGCAACCACAAAAGTATTGAAGCTTCAATTCGTAACTTGGAGATTCAATTGGGCCAACTAGCTAAGAAGTTGGAAGAAAAACCTGAGAAGAAGTTTGTGGCTAACGCTGAAGTTAATCCAAGGGAGGAGTGTAAAGCCATCACTACAAGTTCAGGAAGGGTGTTAGAAGAAAGAGGGCATGAGAGAGAACGGCAAGAAAGAGATAAGGGGAGTGTTGAGAAGAGAGATGAGATGAGTGAAGAAAAGGATGAGAAGAGTGAAAAGGAAGAAAAAGAAAAAGAGAGAGAGGATAGAGAAAACATGAGAAAGAGAGAATAAGAGAAAATGAAAGCAAAGGTGTATGACAAACCTCTTCCTTATCCACTAGGAAGGAGAAGGAAAGGCAGTTCAAAAGCTTCATAGATATCTTCAAAAAGTTAGGAATCAAGATGTCATTCTCAAAGGCCCTGCAACAGATACCTTCTTATTCTAAATTCATGAAAAACTTGCTTAATAAGAAGAGGAAATACATTGAAGAAGAAACTATTGAAGTATAGGGTCAGTGCAGTGTAATCATCCAGAAATTGCTTCCACCAAAGTTTAAAGATCCTGACAGCTTTATAGTTCCATGCAATATAGGAAAGCTAGCTATTGGAAATGATTTAATTGACATAGGAGCCAACATAAATCTGATGCCCCTTTCTATGTTTGAGAAAATTGGGGATCTGAAGATGAAGTATATACGCATGACTCTACAATTGGCAGATCAATCAATCAAGTATCCTTATGGAGTGGTAGAGGATATGCTCATAAAGGTAGACAAATTGATATTCCCTATAGATTTTGTCATTATGGAAATGGAGGAAGACAAAGAAGTACCTCTCATTTTGGGACGAATTTTCATGAAAACAGCAAAGGTTGTTCTTAATATGGATGATGGAACACTGAAATTCAAAGACAAAGATGAGGAGGTAATTTTTAATGCATTTGATGATATGCAGCAGTCAAATGATGAAAAGAAAATTCTTGAAGCTGCAAATGAAATCATGTTTGTAAGTGATAAACTCGGGGGAGCTACCCAATTGTTTGACATTAAACTCAATTGTGTTTTGGGAAAAGTTGATAAAGATGATAATCTGGATCACCAACAGTTGTTAATGCAAAGCAAGGAGCCCAAATCAAGCGAGCTAATTATACTCAAAAATAAGTTGTGGGTTTTCAAAAGCAAAACCAAAGACGGAAGATTTAAAGTTGAAGATCCTTATTCTAGGATAACCAGACAGGTATCTAAAAAACAATGGAAGAGTTGTTGGTGGAATAGAGGGAAGAAGCTCACCAAAATCAAAAATCAACCATGAGCTTAATGGTCATATTTTTTATTGTGTTCACCAAGCATTAAATGTTAGTCGACTGCATTAATTGCACATTCAATTAATTGTCGTGATTGTTGCTAACTGTTATAACATAATTGTTGTATTCGAATGCATTAGTAGCTAAGCCAATTATAATAAGTCTGAGATGAGTTATTCTATAAATTGACGCAGATTTGATTTTTGTAAGAACTTTTGTGATTCTAACATTTTCATATCTTTTGCAGAAAGTTGTGATCTTACAGAAAGTAAAGAAAAAGCTCCAAGAAACAAGAGTGACTGTTGTGATCAACTACTTGTGATTTCTTGAAGTGCAAGATTGTTGTGTTTTTCAAAGGCTGATCAACTTGCAAATTTGGGTGTCATTGAGAGATCAAATTGTACAATCTTTTGAAGATTGGTTTGAAGTTCCCTGTTGTGATTACAGGAAGAAGAGCGTGCGGTGTTCTTGACTTTGAGAGTGTCTCAAAGGGTTTAGACAGCAGAAGAGGGGATTCTTGTTGCTGGTCTTGTTGTGTATTGCATATATTTTGATTAGAGGGTTAGAGAGGTGTTTTATATTTTTGATGTGTGGTCGTTATAAAATCCTTGTTGTAAAAACCTTGACCATTACGTTCTGCATTCATCTTTATTTGATCGATTATGTTCTGCATTCATCTGATTAAATTTTTGATGCATTGAAAATCTTTTACCTTGCGATTCAAGAAAAGTATCAAGGCATCATTTTTGTGAAAAAGATTTTAAAAGATTTTATTTTTACATTTCACCAATTCACCCCCCCCCCCCCCCCCTCTTGGTGTGAGAAATTGAGTCATTCTATTTTAACAGTTATGTTATTGTTCTCCTCTTCTTTATTGTTGTTTTGTTTCCTTGTAAAACCATGTTTCTTCTAGCCAAACCAAGTTATAACCTGAGAAAGACCTTTTGATTTAAACCACAATGTGTGAATTGTGTATGAGATGACTTACAAAAGTTGATGAAGTAGTTGATAACAATCTGAGTGTGAATTGGAGTTGTAAACACTTGCAGGCTGAGATAAACACTGATTGAGCATATTTGTATTATTCTTTTTCTGGTTGTCTTATCATTCTGGGTTTAAGAACTTGTTTAATAGAGAAATCATCGCAATCGTTCTAATTATTTGGAGATGCATGTACAATGCTCATTTATGTGACAAGGATTATGTGATAGAATGTTAATTGCTCCTATTTGTTTTGTTATGTTGTTATTGTTGCTTTTCATGAGGACATGAAAAAGTTCAAGTCTAGGGGTGTGATAAGTGTCAAAAATTACATATATCGATCACTTATTTTAATCTCCTTTGATGTGTTTAAGGTGTAAAATCTCATGAAAAGTTGTACAAAATGTATATATAATTCATTTTATATCAATATGAGTGTTTTTGGGTGTTTATTTTGCAAATGAATAAGGATTGGAAAAGATAAAAAAGTCCCTAAAATTTCACTATTCACTATTCATCTGGCACTATTGACCGGCATTGTTCATGTGTTGACTGTCACTGTTCATGAGTTGACTTTTCACCCAACGAGTTGACTTTTTCGCCCAGCAAGTTGACCTCTCTCGCCCAGCAACAAGAGTGTTCTCGCCCAACGAGCGGTGCCTTTTTCCAGTTGCCCAGCGACTCAATGATGCTCGCCCAACGAGCCATTGCTTTTGGCCATTCGCCCAGCGACTGTACACTTAAGCCACAACTCTTTAAAAACGCGAAAACTGAAGTTCATAAGTAGTTTTCGACAGTGGAGACGTTGCAGAAGCTCCCAACTCGAGTTTGGAGGATTCAAGGGCGCAAGAACACAATTTCTCACCATCTAATCCATCCATTTTCTTCCATCTTGCTTCCATGATGTCTAGGAGTAGCTAAAACTCCATTTCATTAGGGTTGAAAGTAATGTATCAAAACTCTATGTAAACTTTGTTGTTTTATGTTAATCTTTGATGAATCTTTTGTTCTATCCTTGATATTCATGCTTAATGATGGAAATCTGAGCCATTAGAGTGATTTGAATCATTGGAAAGTGCTAGGATCACCGACCTAGGTAGAATAACCAATATAACTTAATTCGATACATAGATGGAGAACTTTTGGGCATCAATAACATTGGTCTTAATGCAAATCTGAATTCTAAGGGATTAGAGCTTCTGTAAAAAGATTTAGAGCTTGTCATATGAGGAATTGGAGACTTGTCTACTTATGATGTTGATGAATGATTCTTGAGGAATTGTATCTAATAGTAAAGAGCACTGAGTTTTGAACATGAAATTCAACCCTAATGAACCTAAACTCGACTGTTTTTACCACTTTGTAAATTTGAATTTTTAATTAAATTGTGCATGAAAACACTGTGATATATGTTATTGTTGCCAAATCGGTAAATTTTCATAATTAGCAAAATCAAAAACAATCTCTTGGGAAACAATATCCAGACTTACCGATTTATTACTTGAACGATTTGATACGCTTGTTGAGGAATCAACAGTGGTTGTCATGCATAAAGTGTTTGATTGATTTGGTGTAAGATGTGTATCTTTAAGTAAAATGTTTAATATGTTTTGATGTATTATGAAAATGTTTTGTATCACTAGCTTACGCTTGCTTTTGCCTTTGTTGTTTTGTGTTTTTTCTTTTGCAATGATCACCCTAAAATGGTATGAGCTTAGGGAGGACGCCTTTTTAGTCGTTCAATGTGAGGTTGAGAATGAAGCAGCAACATAGATAGAGTTTGTTTCTCCAAGTGTAAGATTTTCTTCATCAGTAGTGTATAGTTCTGGTAAGTTATCATCTATGTAATGTTTTATTTTAGTAGTTTTATTCTACTAAAATGGATGTTACAAAGACCTTTCGCATGTCCTCTAAAAATGAAAAAACAAATTCATAAAATTCTTCGAACTGTCTTCCATTGATCAAATGTTTCTAAACTATAACAAGTTTTTTCACTAGTGCAGAAAGGGCTTTAGACGTCTGTTACTTTGGGCTTTTAACATGAGATCCCGATCTGACGTCTTTATGGGTGACGTTTATGGGACGTCGGACTCTACAGGTTTGACGTCTTTATACCAAAACCAAATTCTAAGCGCTCTATAGACATCAAACATGGCATTAACCGATGTCTACTGCAGCTCGTGTATTTGAGTAGTGTAGTAGCACCTTCTTCCTTTGCTAGTTTCGTCATAAGAAAAGATTGCGTCTTTTGAATCTCTTATGGCATTTCAATCGAAAACTGAATTTGGGTCCTTGCTTAGTTTCATTCCAACCGGCAATGAAAACGAATAAGGTGACATGAGAACAAGGCAAGGACCCAGGTTCGATTTTGGGTTGAAATGCTATAAGACATCTAAAAGACGCAAACTTTCCTTTCGACGAAACTAGCAAAGGGAGAAGGTGCTACTATGCTACCCAAAGACACGAGAAAAATTGCACCAAAACACAACGAAAAGTCATTTTAATCGGTTCAAATGGAAGATAATCCATCAAAGACTAATTTAATGGGAGTAAAAGTAAGTTTAAACGGTTCAAAAGAGACAAAACGCACCTGGAAATGCAATGCCACGGAGAGAAAAGGCGAGAAGGAAGACGATGAAGTGCGCGTAACCACGGGTTCGATTTCTGATTTAATAAGAACCAAGACGTCGGACACAGGGGGCACCGACATCTATTATCGACTAAACGTCGGGGACCTCACTAATATGACGTCCATTCGATTTAAAAATTAATATTTGTGGTGTATATAAACGTCAAACTTAAGGGGAGCCGACGTCCAAAACAATTTTTCACCTATCCTGTCAGGCATTTAAACGTCGGATGGCGGGATCAGACGTCTATATGGCGGAAAAAATAACTTTTCACCTACCTGTCAAGCATATAAACGTTTGTGACAGGGTGGCCGACGTCAATAATCGTATATAGACGTCGGGGATGGCGGGATCAAATGTCTATATGGCGGAAAAAAAGAACTTTTCATCTACCTGTCAGACATATAAACCTCTGTTATCGACTAGACGTCGGGGACCTCCCTAACCGACGTCTATATGCCCAACTTATTTACGAAAATGCCATCGATCAATAATTTAAGTTGGTTATTTTTTGGTCCCACATATACTGAGTGACGTTAAAGGTCAATTCTACACTAGTGTTTAGAGATTTAAATATGTAAAGGGGTTTTTTTTTTACCAATAAATACATTCATATAAACAATTTTTTCAATCCTCTATACCTAGACCAGTAAAATAAACTAAATCATTTGCAAAAAAAAAAACAGATCTTCTTATAAAAAGAAGCTAACTATTAAAAAAAATATATCACACATATTATCGAAAACTTGAGGATAGATGTTTTGCTACCCACATTTAAAGATGATTTAAAAACAAATGTTTATCCTTGTTCCTGTAGAGAACTTCGAGAAATATGAAATTCCAAATAAAACGCTATGTATATACCAAACCAAACTAGAGAAAACTAGCCAAAGCCATTCACTCCAACCAGCAATGAGCCAACCAGAGAAAACATCCAATCCTCCGTTATCCCATACTTCGCTATACCATACAAAATTATACTTTTAGTGGGAATTTATTAATTTTCAAAATAAATAAGATCTCTTAAATATTATATTTAATAGTGCCACTAAGTTTAATAAATAAAAATTTTGTCTAAGAAAGTCCAAAATTAAAGATTATGTAAATGTGTTAGTTGATGTATTAAAGAGATACACTGTGTACGATATTAAATATATATTAACTGTAATAAATATAATGATCAATATTATTATGTTTGCGTTAAATGCATAAATAAAACGTACAAGCCTTATCATATTTAATAGAATAATAAATAATGTTATTAATATAGTTTGTGTGGCATCAGTTATATATTAAATTCAGTAAAATGAATAAATACTATCATTTAATGATTAAATGCATGTGTTGTTTTAACACTTATATATTATATGTAATATATTTTTCGTGTATATATATATATATATATATTATATATATATATATATTATATATATATATATAAATACCTATAAAATTGTATTTTATGAGTGATAGTGGTTTAAAACTAGTAAAACTCGATTATTTTATTATTAAATGATTTTAATATAAATAGTTTTGTTATAAATGAGTTTTTTATTTAAAATACATCATTTTTTATATAAATCATTTTTCTAGAGTTTTCTGAGTTCTCTATAAGAGTTTTTCTCCTTTGTTCGTCTGATTGGAAAACTGATATGGTAGAATTGATCTTGACGACGAGTTTTTCAATTTGGACCAATCAAATTTTCAAATAGAGTATGTGATTTTCTACTCCTCTTTTTGGTCTGCTTTGTCTTTCTTTGCATGTGAATTTGTTGTAGTTGCATGTGACCTTTGTGTCTTCTATAAGACTCTCTACTAATCAATGGTCTTAATGGTGTATCCTAATCGTGTTTTTATGGTTAGTAGGAGTATATAGGACTTCCTGCGCCTGTGAAGTTATTTTAGGTTTTCTAGAGCGATTTGGTCTTCTATCAAGTAAGGGAAGCTAATTACCTTGTTTTAGTTTTATGGAATGTTTGCGTGTCTGATTAATCTCTAATTTGTGGTTGAACTACTATGAAATATGATGTGTTAAGATGGGTTGTGTTTTGCTTGAATTTGTTTGGTTGTTATTTAGTTGAGAAATTGAGGAACATGTTCATTTGTTATGTTGATGTATTGGTTATCTACATTGTATGTTTGATTTGGTCTGAATTGGTCATTTTGGTATGTTGAGTTGTTGTTGTATTTTGATGTATGAAATACACTTGTTTTGATTGAAAGTGATGTTGAATTAGAGAATCAAGAATTTGGTCATTTGCTCAAATTGGTATTCAATATGATACCTAAACATGTTTTAGAATCCCGCTAAGTCAAGAATATCAAATTGGTCATTTGAACAATGTGAAGTCTTTGTTTTTTGGTATCGCGCTGAGCAGCCCTAATGTGGCATTGAGCGCAAGCTTTGCAATAAGGTTTTGGGAGAATTTCAGCTCCAAATGTCACTCTTTCACAATTGAGCGCTTCCTACTACGAGTTTGTATACTTATTTTTCTGTGATTTCTCTATTCTAATTGGTTTGTTTTGGATCATATATATATATATATATATATATATATATATATATATATATATATATATATATATATATATATATATATATATATATATATATTATGAAATTAGTAAGAATAGGTATGATGTTTATTTATACATGATATAGGGATGATAATGAGTTTGTTCTTAGTAATGTGCATGGTATATGTGTTCGACGTAATTCTATGAATCTTGTAGAAAGATTTTATGGTGGTGTTCAAGATTATATGTATTGATGTAAGAATTTAGTATTGACGCTCCAATAACCATTCAATCTTATGTAGAGCAGGGAAAGGTATGTGGTGAGAAGAATAGGAAGTCTTGTCATAAGAACTCTTATGACTGTGACAAGGACTAACCTTGTGTGTGGTAGAATGAAAATCATTGGCAATGGCTCTATAAAGTAGTAGAGGTCACACAAGTGCATAATCTATCAAAAATCTACATCAATACATGTATTCAGATGGTTAAGTCTAGTATGTATAATTGCATGTGGTAGGATTTGTTGATATGGATGTTTATGTGTTAAAATTTATACAAATCTTACGAAAACTATTTTAGTACATTAGCTTACCCTTTATTCTCCTTTTGTGTTGTTTGTTTCTTTTCTCTTTTGCAATGATCATATTAATTGTGTGAGCATAGACAAGTGAAAAAAAGTATGTCATAATAGGTTGAACCTATTATGACATTTTTTTTTCCTATGTCATAGAATGTACAAACCTATTATGATTATCAGTTATATGATGTTAATCCATTTATCATAATATGTTCATTTTATCCGTCATAAAAAGTCTTTTATGCAACAGTAAATTTCTTTAAAAAATATCAAAATTATGTTAAAGATGATCTAGTTGAAGAAAAAGAAAATTCTTAAGTCAATTACTCATCGAATAAGGTAAAAGAAAATGACACGATAGAATATGTTCCATATCTAAACTCATTAGCTTCTATACCGCAGAATATGTTAAAGAGAAATGTGTACAAAAGAGTTTACGGGGAAAAGAGAGAAGATAGGTGAAAAAGATGCATAGACAATAAAATGATAAAAAGAAGAAAAAAGGGGAGAAAATATTTATGAGGTTTTCCACAGATATATTTAAATTAACAATATATAATAACTAAATATAAGATAATTCACAGTAATTTATTTAAATTAATAATTTATATTATGAATGAAAAGTAAAGTTTATATATAATAGGAGGATTAAATTAAAAAATTAAAGAAACTTCAATTAATAAAAAATGTGTGATAGGAAAAACTCACTTCAACGTATAAATAAAATTAAATATTTAACAAAAAAAAATAAACTTCTAAGGAAAAAAAAAGGACTTTAATAATAAACCTATACAATGAATTTTGTCCGTAAAAAAAAATAGTATTAATGCTCCGGGTCAAGGTATAAAAATTTCACCAGGGTTAAAAGATTCACAAAAGAAAAATTATATGACACATAATATTAAGGTTTAATCCATCATTTGGTCCCTACTTTTAGGGGTTCCCTTTTCGTGGACGCCGTTAAAAACATAACGGTATTGATGCCACTGTGGCCAAATCTGAGTGAGGTGTCATGTTGGATGATTACGTGGCACTGTGAAGTGAAGTCTGGGTTCTTTTATTAAAATCAAAGAAAATTCCAATCTGTATCCAAAACCAAATTTGTTCATCAAGATCTCCATCACTTTCTTGCAAGCAACCCCACCGGTGCAAATCCACCAAATCTTGAGAAGAAAGATGTGTTTCGTTGTCGCTCACGAGCTCCATTATCGCGACTCTATCGTAAATCACCCCGAAGTTGTCCAGAGTGATTGTTGTTGAAAGAACGACCCTTCATTACGAAGGTGCCACCGTCGCAAGTGTTTTTCGAAGACAGCCTCTACGACTTCATCGTAGACCACTAACAATGTAATGCCACTGCCTAAAACAGAGCTCCGCTGTGAATGTACAAGGGAGCTTCTGTTATGGAAAAGAAGAAATATAGTGCCTCGCCAGACCTGTAAGAAAACCAGAATCAAAACCACCATCACTTCGAACGCAACCAAAAATCATTATGTTTCCCATGATCACCACTGCTTGCGAGAGCTCCACGATAGAAAACATGGTGGCGCACCAGAAAAGGGATCAAGATTGGGGTTTTATGAAACCCACGATAGAGAGAGGAAAAACCAATGGATCATTGGGTTAAAATTGTGAAAGGATTAGCCATGTTCGATGTACGACGCACTGTTGGTGTAGAAGGAAGAAAGGCAAAAATGCATAAAAAGATTGGGATTTTTCCCCAATTTAGGGTTTCTGATTCTAATTTCCACTTTAGGGTTCTTAAAACGTTAGGGTTTTAGATTGAAATTTTCTTTGATTTTAATAAAAGAACCCACACTTCACTTCACAGTGCCACGTAATCTTCCAACATAACACCTCACTCAGATTTGGCCACAATGGCATCAGCACCATTATGCTTTTAACGACATCCACGAAAAGGACCAATTTGAACATTTTTAAAAAAAATGTGGGGCCTTACTGAACTTTTTCAAAAAGTAGAACCATTTTGAACCAAATTCCAAAAAATAGGGACCAAATGATGTATTAAACCTAATATTAATTATTATTAAAATATTTTTGTAATTTATAATTGTTTCAATGTACACACCAATATATTACGAATATATTAGGTTTGTCATTGTAATGGAAAGAATCAATGTCTCAACTCATGTGTCACCGATAATATCCTCTAATAATCCGTATCACTTAAAGTTTAGTGATCATTAATGTAAAAGGTTTATATATGTTAGAGTCATCTAATTCATACCAAAAACTCAACGGAAAACTTACAAAAATGATTTCAAAAGTTTTCATTCATTACAACAATGTATAGGACAATGACATTTGCAAGTATTATGGCGAGTTCATATAAGGCTAATAATAAAAGTACGAAATAACTAACTTGATTAAACATTTGAATAATTATTATATGAAGTCTAATAAGAATGTTGATAAGAAACATATAACATTAGGTATTGGAAAGAATATGAGGTGACTCTAATGTTAAATTCAACCAAGAGAAAAAGCTTATAAGCTTATTGCACTTAATAGGACGAAAATAATGGATGAAATCCCCTTTAGATTTATGGAGAAAAGAAAACTTTGAGGCTTATACGAGAACTCATCCTTGTTTTAAAGTTTCCACCCATGTCAAATATTGCTTATTCTTTTGTATTTTTATGATGAAAATGTGAAGTTGGACTCTTTGTTATCTAGAAACAAACATATGCTTTCGCTTACAATTGATACTTGAACATCAATTCAAAATTACGAAGTTCAAACCATAAAAATATTTGACTTTGTAGTGACATGATTTATTGACTTAAAGTTTTGAATTAATTTGTATTAACATTACTTTAATTTTTTAATTAAGTTTATGTTTAAAATTTATAACATTTAAGAACTTTTTTTTTCAAAATATTGACCCAACCTTATCTAATCCATTAAAGAGCGGGTTAATTTCGATTTGAGATTAAGATAAAAAGATGTAAAAATTTGATATCCAAACTTTATAAATATAAATAATCCCATGGATAGTTGATATCTATGACTATTTATTACCTATGGGTAATAAGTAGTGGATATTTTTAATACCCACTTATAAACGGGTCGGGTATGAGTATTATACTCATGTACACCCAAGTATCCGCTAGCCCAAAAAATAAAAATAAAAATTTAATTTATATTTTATTAAGTTAAATTTAAGGCTTAAATGTTTACCTCGTTCCCATGTTAAAAGGTGAATTTTTGTTTAGTATCTAGTTTTAATTTATATTTTATTAAGTTAAATTTAATTGAAATTAAAATTAATTTATATTTTATCAAGTTAAATTTATTTTTTTTAATTTACATTTAATTTAATTTATATTATATTTTATATTTTTTTTTCTATTTTTATTTAAATTTTATTTTAAAAACTTATAAAATATTATTTTTAATACTCACTTATAAACAAGTATTTGCATGTGTAGCGGGTGAATATTTTTCTTATGGATTGAGTAGCGGGTAGGCAGTATTCGTGCCCGACACAGCCTATTGTCATCCCTAGATATAATCATTTTAACCCAATTTGATAAATTTTTTGACGTGTCGAATTTGTTTCACAGTTGACATTAAAGTGGGAACGTATCAAATAATATAAACAACTCAAATGTTAGAATGAAACATGTTTAACACGGCTCAAAAATTTAACGTAATTTGATTAAAAGAATTATATTTATTCATTTTTAAGTTTGGGAGCAAAATATATCTAATTTTGCTTTAAAGTTGAGAAACTAAAAACATATTTAACCTTTGTTGTGTAATGGATTTGCTCAAATTTTATCCAACCTAGCTCACAAACACCCTTAATATATTTGTGTGAAATTAATATTTAACTATGAATTTTATCAAAATAAAAACTTTAAGAGATAAATTGTAATCTTACGTATTACAATTTGCAATAGTATTGTCTATCCCTAAAATATCATTAAAAAAAATCTTATTCTAAATCGCTAAACAACTTTGATAAAAATTTAAGTAAGGAGAATCTTTCAAGATTTTTATCATATAAATGTTAATTATACTTATATAGTAAATTTACAAGGTTTGGAGAGAAATTAAATTTTCCTCACTTACATAGTCTAAATCATAAAAATGCAAAATAATTCAAAACATAACTTCTCTTATATTTGATTGATCATTATACATAATTTGTATTGTATCGTAACACACCAGATGAACGTGTCAACAATCTCACGAATTTAACATCAAGAACTTTAAAATTTTGTTCTTTAGTATAATTTGGTTTTTTCACACTTCCTCCTTTTGTTATATTAAAGGAAGCTCCATTTTCAAAATCATCCCTTATCGAATGAAAGTTCCATGTACCTCCACTTTTATCACTACTCTTTCTCCATGTCACCTACACATAATAAATAATTAGCATTAAACAAATACTTAAGTGATTAGTAATAAATTGGATATCAAATATACTTAAAGAAAATTTTTTAAAATTTATTACCTCCTTATTTCCTATCATTGGTGCTACAAAGAGGTTGGCTTCACTTTTGAGACTAGGTTCCATGCTTCCACCAATGGCATATTGAAGCCATCCTTGATAAAAATTGTTGGCTACATGTGCATATCCATGACGAATCCTAGAAGATTAATTGTTTCTTAATAACATCAAATACAATTACTTATTACTTTGTGTATTTTTAACTACTTAGTATAAAAATAGTTATTTACCTTGGCATACGTTGATTGCAATTAGGTCCAAAATGATTGTACACCACTGTAACCTTCATATTCTTGTCTCTCACATATCCATCATCATGTCCAAGAAGCATAACCTTATCTTGGTTTTTGAACCAATTATTGGAGATAGTCACATCGGTAGAACCCCGTGTTACATCAAGCAAACCATCTTGACAATCATAAAGTGTATTATGATCAATCCAAATTTTTGAAGCAGTAACCAATCTTATTGCATCTCCATCTACATGACCTAAAGGAATCACCTTTCCTTCAGGCCCCATCACAATCCCAGGGGCTTGAGGTTTTGCAAATGGTGACTCGAATGCCATGGATAATTATGTTGGTGGTCTGTAATTAAATAAGTAAAGATGCATACATATTGATAAATCATGAAAATAATTTTCTTAATGTTTATTATCCTCACAAGTTTAATTAGTAGAAAGTATTAATTACCTTAAATATCATTAAGCATGCATTATTAGCGATGTGGACATTAACACCTCGACCATCAATGGTGGTAAAACTACTAATGAGAAGGGGTTTCTCTAGTTTAATTTGCATGTCCCTTTGAAATGTGATCCACACTTTACCTTGAATAATAGAAGTTCCATACCTCAAGGTGTTGGGCTTGGGATTTATAGGATCGTCACTAGAGTCAGTAACTTTGTAATGAATGAGGTCATTACCAATGTTGTTTGTCATCTTGCCAACATAACCCACAGAACATGTGGCTAATTGATATTGGTGTTTCCTCCATTCAGGATTTTTTCTCCAACATTGATCAATAACATTTAATTTCAAACCATTTATCCTTGATTGCTTTGCAAAACTAAGCTTTGAAAGGAGAAAGAAAATTAAAAGGGCCAAAAACAAGTATTGAGGTTCAAGAAAGGCCATAGCGAAGAATACTTGTTTTTAGGTAAAATCAAGATAGGATAGATAGAAGAAAAAGAGAAACAATGATTTTATAGTATTTTTTTCTTTTTTTTATGAAGTTGTGGTGTAAGAAATTGATTATATATAAGCAAAACATGTTATTGAGTTAGTTTAAGTTGTTTTTTCAAGCTATCATAAGATAGGGTTTCTTACAAAAGAAGCTATGAATAGAAATAAGTGAGTGGAAATGTTTAAGTAGTTTTAAATCTTAACCTCTTACCTAAATATATGCATTAACTAAATATATGCATTAACTAGAGAAGCCAATTTAACAAATTTTAATAATATTGTTTTCCATAGCTGAAATTTAATTCAAAATTTAATCAAGAGTAATTTAAATTTAATATCATGTCTTATGGATATGCAATATCAATATCGTAAATGGATATTGTGAAGAATATTAACTATTTGTTTAGAGTCACAAATGAAATCGTGACGGCAAATAAAAAAAATATAAATTTTAATAACTGAAGTTTTAGAGTCGCGACTCTAATTTATTCTAGAAGAATATAAAAACACCGTAAAGATAAAGTGTGGTATGTGAAATTAGATTTTGAATCCGGTGTAGGAAAATATGTTATCACCCTATTATGCTTGTTTGGAACGATAGACGACATGGACGACCATACGCATACCCACATAAGATCCACAACAAATTATTTTTGATTAACTTTTTTTAAAAAAATAATCAAATGCGAGATATCCAAAATTTATTAAGTATATAAGACTAATTTAATTTAGTTAAAAGAAGTTGAGATTTTTAGATTTTTATATAAAGCTACCTATGCCAAAGAGACTTAGTCACTTATCCCAAATTAAAACTTTGCATATATTTTTTTAAAAAATACACTGTGCCGTACAAATTCCTTTTTTTAAGGGGCTTTCTTTCTTGCACCCAACGTTTTTCTTCTTATACTCCTAAATTTCACTTTGATGTCTAATCACTAGTACAATAAAGAGAAAAGACACTGATTGTTTATGTTTATAGGCATCGGTTCTACAACCGAGACATATGTGCACGAGGTAAAAATGTTAAGTTTTATGTCTCGGTTATAGACCAAGATAAAACAAGACAGGAATATGCCTCGGTTCTTAGATAACCGAGACAGTAACGTGTTTTTTTTATTTTTTCAAACTTTAGACTCAGTTCATTATGTCATGCCAAACAAACCCAAGATTTCCCAATTTCAGGTCAAGAATCTAAAACAAACAAGAAAACCATAACAGGAATCAAACAAGACACAATATTACAACAACTAATGTAAAAATTTTGTCTAGAGAAGCAACAAACATCATGAGCTTTGTTTGATGGACATGTCAAGTTTTGTTGCTGCAATAAGGGAAAACAGCGGTCCATACTCAATCAGCAACAACGCGTCATCCATATCCAAAGCCAGAGAAGCAAAATGCGTGTCACACAGCAAAGGACATACCCAAATCATGAGCTTCTTCAAAACTTTTTCCTGAAGATGGACTTAAGTTGAAGCATTTTAGATCAAATTTCTTCCTCTTCGCACATGGTGAAATAGAAAGCCAGGGTTTCTCTATTCTTCCCCCAACGACGTGGTCACAGGCCACTTATCCATGCAGTTCAGCTTCTTCGCGCCACCTAAACCGTCGACAGAAGCATCTCCGACCACCACCATTATGCCTCTGTTAGCCGAGAGCGTGTCTCCCCCACGAAGCTTGCCAACATCCACCATCAACCACTTCAAGAGCCACCTACAAGTCTCCAGATCAAGTCGTTGTGCTCATATCCTCCGCCGTCCCCACCCTCCTCGCCACCGTCACTTACTTCCTCTGCTCCCCCTCCTTTCACGAATTCTCCGTCCTCGGGTGGTTCTCCGCTCGTCACAGATCTGCCCTTCGCTCTTCCATGCGCGCAGATCTGCCCTTCGCTCCTCCATGCGCCCAGATCTGCCCTCTGTCACCTCCCTCTATCACCTTCTTCTAGCTTCCCCTCCCTTCGACAACATGCCCTTCTTGCACGCGCACATGCACAAGTATTGCGCCTTCCAGTTCCACACCGAGGCCCAGTGGTTCGAGCCCCGTTCCCTCGACGTCGTCAACATCGACCCTACCTTTCGCGACCACTACACTGCTTTCAGCCCGACCTCCAGCCTCCCTGCACTTGACTGCAAGCTTCGTGGGTCCTCAATGGATGAAGCTGGTGACGAAAGGCTCACTCAGATGTTTTAGGCCGCCAATGACCAAAGGGAGCTTGATGGGTGTGTTGAGGGGTTTGAGGTTCAACAGTTGAGCAGAATGGTCGGGTCTGATGTTAGGAGCACCAAGGGTTTGGAGGAGTTGTATAAGAAAATGCTGGTTAAGATTCAGAATTTTACTAGCTTAGTATGCCTCGATTAGAAGGAAAACTGAATCATAATTGCTTAATGACATCGGGTGGATGAAGACCGAAGCAATAGGGTTTAATGGAGAGGGCTTTAATGCTTCGGTTTCGTAAATAACCGAGGCAGTAGAGAGGATAAGCTTCGGTTTTCACTGAACCGATGCGTATAAGTTTGTCTTAATTACAAAAATGCCTCCGCATTTTAATATGCTTCGGTTTTGTGAAAACTGTGGCGTATTAAGCGCGTTAAAAGACTATTTTTTTACTAGTGAATATAATATATTATTAAATTAAAAAGATAAATAATAATTACTACTTACTCACCCTATTATATTTATTCATAACTCAAAGTCATTTTCACAGTGAACTTCATTTCTTCTTCTTCAATTCTTATGTTTTGTTTCCTACAACTCTCGAAATTCAGATAAGAGTCTTTAAGATTTGAAAGTTCGGTTTTAGATTTTTTTAGATTTTAAAATTTGATTATGAATTTACGTGGATTTTAAAATCTGCTATCGGATTTTTGAAAATAGGATTTCAGAATTTAGTTTTAGAGTTTAAAGAATTTCAAAAAATTTTTTAATTTTTTTCAGATTTTGAAATCTAGTTTGGAAGTCTCAAATTTCAATATGCAATTTTTTAAGATTTTGGATTTCAAAATCGAGTTTATGAATTTTTCAAATTTCAAAATCTAATTATGGATTTTTCTGGATTTCAAAATTTGGTTCAAAATTTTTAGAACAAGTTTTTAGTCTCCCATATTTTGAAATCCAGTTTTAGTCTCTCAAACTTTGAAATCCAATTTCAAAGTTTCTCTTAATTAAAAATTCGGTTTGGATTTTTGAAGATTTTAAAATCAAGTTTAGGATTTTATGTGCCTGTTTTCTAAATTTGATTTTGGATTTTTTCAGAATTTTGAAATTTGGTTTTAGAGTTACAAAGATTTCGAAACAAAGTTTTGGAATCTCTTGAATTTCGAAATCCAATCATAAAATTTCTTCAAGTTCGAAATTCGGGTCTAAATTTTTGAAAACTGGTTTTCAAAATTTGATTTTATGTTTTCTCAAACATTGAAATTTGATTTTGGAGGAAAAGCATTTCTTACTGATGTTGGATGAAGGAAAATTAGACTAAGAACAAAGGGGGTGCAAGGGTGAGGCACAAATTGGGTGTAGTGGCAACACTGAAGCGTCTTAAATAGGATTTTAAACCGTAGTTAAAGTGGTTAGGAGTAATTTAAGAATATAGGAATATTTGGTGGTGAAGGAAGAAAATTGTGGAGTGCTGAAAGAAGTCCCTTTTTTAATTATTTTGAAAAGACTGTTTCATTCTGCACCTCCAAACCTTTTATCCTATACCTTCAAACTATAATAAAATTTCAATTTTAAGCCTAATTAAAAAGTGTTTTAACTTTTAAAAAATGTTTTAATTTTTTTTAACGTGGTCAAAGATTCCCACGAAACAGTTTGAATTTCAAAGGTTTGGTTTTATGTGCATAATATTTCTCACTGTCATTTCTCTCACAGCACCTTCTTGCTCTCCTTTCCCACAACACCCTTCCTCTCCTTTCTCACCCATCACTTACTCTCCTTTCTTACATAGCACAACATAGTACAAACACACACTTAAGTCTTTGTTTTCGCACCACAACCACCGTGCGGCAAGCTTCTTCTTTTTCGCAACGAGGTACAGAAACACAATACTCTTCTTCTCGGATTTATTTTTCCTTTGTTTGTTGTCTTGCGTGCACACTAATCTAGATTCTCATTTTCCCATTTAGTTTCTCCTTCTCTTTGCTGTGTTTCTGAAAGAATCATTGGGCCCTTACAGTACTCTAATCCTATTGACTGTGCACAAGGTGAGGGTAGCCCAAGTACTACTGCAGAAGCTGAACACGGCCCAACCAATACTCCAGAGGCTTCTATTGATCGACCTAAGAGGGTTGTGCGTCAGCCAATTTATCTTAGGGATTTTGTTACTAAGTGACGTGTCTCCCTTTTAGGAGAAACCGTTATACCATGTGAAGGAATATTAGCTGTAAGGAGTAGTGCTTATATAAAGCACCTTTCTGTTATGTTGGGAATAAGAAAGAATTATTACGTGTCTCTTCTGAATTTCTCCTTCTCTGTCCTGTTTTCTTCCAGATTATTCTATTCTCTGTTTTTTCCCCTTACAATTGGTGCTTTCATTGAGTCTTACTTCCTCCATCCATGGCCGACTCACCTGACCCATTCACCTCCCTTGACCGCAAATTAGAACAAATATTACTAGCCCAAGCCAATTTTTCCAACACCCTCATGGACATTGACAATCGTACATCCCACCTTGAGAACCAACTCTCACTCAACCCTAAACCTCTCAATACCCCTTACCGATCGATGAAAATGGACCTTCCGCCCTTTGATGGAACGGATTCCCTTGGTTGGATCTTCAAAGCCAATCAGTTCTTCGCCTTCCACCAAACTCCCCTGGAACAACGCATTCAGCTCGCTTCCTTTTCTCTTGAAGGAAAAGCCCTTTCCTGGTTTCAGTGGATGCACAACAACGGGTTACTCACCTCGTGGGACTCTTTCCTCCGAGCGCTCGAACTCCGATTTGCTCCGTCAAAATTTGACGATCCTATCGCAACCCTGTGCAAGCTTTCTCAAACACACTCATTGCAAGACTACCTCTCTGAGTTTGAGAAACTCTCTAATAGGATCTCTGGTTACCCCACCAGCTTTTATCTGAGTTGTTTTATCTCGGGCCTCAAACCCCACCTTCGTCGAGAGGTCACGGTCCTCCAACCGTCAGACCTGAACCAAGCTATTGCGTTTGCCAAGCTGCATGAGGACAAACACTCTAGCAACCCCCCATTCAATCGTTTTTCCCGTCCATCTCCATCAACCAACACACCACCACTTACCTCCCCAAAACCACTACCACCACTCTTACCCACACCCCCCAATAAACTACCCATCAAAAGATTAACAGAGACAGAAATGCAGGCAAGGAGAGAGAAGAATTTATGCTACAACTGCGATGAACAGTATACGCGTGGGCATCGTTGTAAGTCTCAATTTCTCCTTCTAGTCTCAACCGAACCAGACGATGACCCAGATACACCAACAGACTCGGATCCACGGGTTATAGATGACCCTTCTCCTGAATCAGGCCTCATTAGTCTACATGCACTCTCGGGTCAATGGGCTCCTCGCACCCTACGTCTGACGGGATCCATTAACGGGTACAAAGTCCAAGTTTTGGTGGATAGTGGAGCTACACACAATTTCATACAAAGTAGGGTGGCTCATTTCCTTCAGCTCCAGAATGAGCCCACTTCAACTCCTTTGAGAGTAATGGTCGGTAACGGTGATTTTCTCCCCTGCTCAACTTTTTGTCCCAAGGCCCAACTTCATTTGGCCTCTTTAAAATTCTCCATTGATTTGTATCCATTAGAATTGTCTGGTACTGACATTGTATTAGGGGTTCATTGGTTGACTCAAGTAAGCCCATTTGTGATGGACTACAATGGCCCTTTTATGAGATTCATGTGGGAAGGTCAATTAGTGGAACTGAAAGGAGAAACCGGCCCAACTCCGAGCCCAATTTCTGTCCACCAATTACGGAGACTGCAACAAACAAATAGTATTGAGGCTCTTTTCCAACTCACACTCGAGCCTACATACTCATCATCCTTCCACTCTTACTCTGCCACCACAACCACACCCCATCCTTCCCCCGCCACCACTATTACACATACTCCCACCTCTGATCACCCCCACCTTCAAGCCCTCCTCCACAAATACTCCTCTCTTTTTCAACCACCAACTACCTTACCACCCTCAAGACCCACAGATCACCGTATTACATTACAGCCAAATACTTCACCAATTTTAGTACGACCTTACCGTTATCCCCACTTCCAAAAGCACGAAATTGAACAGCAAGTGCAACAGATGCTTGACTCAGGCTTTATTAAGCCTAGTACGAGTCCTTTTTCTTCCCCAGTTATCCTTGTCAAGAAGAAAGATGGGACTTGGCGTTTTTGCGTTGACTACCGCGCCCTCAATGCCGCCACTGTGAAGGACAAATTTCCAATTCCAACCATTGATGAGTTATTGGATGAGCTGGGTAGTGCCGCTTGGTTTTCTAAGTTGGATCTATTTTCAGGTTTCCACCAAATCTTGATGCTTCCCAGCGATTGTGAGAAAACTGCCTTCCGCACACATAACGGCCATTTCGAATTCCGAGTCATGCCATTTGGGTTGTGCAATGCCCCTTCTACATTTCAGGCCACCATGAATGACCTCTTTCGCCCACATCTTCGTCAATTCATCATTGTATTCTTTGACGACATCCTCGTCTATAGCCCAACACTGGATTTACACATTTCCCATCTGGAGTGTACTTTTCAATTGCTAGTGCAGAATAGCTTTCACCTTAAAGGGGAGAAATGTTCAATCGGAAAGGAGTCCATACATTACCTGGGCCACATAGTTTCTAATAAGGGCGTGCAGCCAGACCCTAGTAAGATCCAAGCTGTTCTTGATTGGCCAACACCCACGTCAGTCAAGTCTCTTCGGGGCTTCTTGGGTTTGACTGGATTCTATCGTCGCTTCGTGAAGGGTTATGCCTCCATCGCTAGTGCTCTCACCGACCTCCTCAAACGTGACAATTTTTCTTGGCAAGATAGTGCCTCACAGGCCTTCCAACATCTGAAAGAGGCACTAACGAATGCTCCTGTTTTGTCACTGCCCCGTTTTGATCACACGTTCCTAGTTCAAACCGATGCCTCCGGGTCAGGCATGGGGGCTGTTCTCTCTCAAAACGGACATCCCATCGCATATTTTAGTAAACAGTTTTGCCCGAAGCTGCAAAACTCATCCACCTATATTAGGGAACTATGTGCAATTACCTCAACCGTACAAAAGTGGCGACAGTACTTACTTGGTCGAAGATTCATTATCCAAACAGACCAAAAATCAATCAAAGAGTTGTTATCCCAAACTGTTCTTACTCCAGATCAACAACATTACCTCTCCAAGTTGTTGGGCTACGACTTTGAGATACAATATCGGCCAGGGAAGTCTAATTCAGCAGCAGGTGCTTTATCCAGACTTTCACAACCACAACAGGTGATGGACGAACGCCCGAGGAGAGACCGAAGACGTGACGCTGACTCCTCGAAGCTTCCTCCAGAGAGATGAAGACGCAGCGGAATGGAAACGAAACTCAAGATTGAAGTGGAAACTGAGAGCGAAACTCATGAAAACCTAAGATCTAAGGTTTAGTCGGTGGAAGTTGAAGGTATGGAAAATGAAGATGGTTTGTTCGGTGAGAAACCCTAGGAGGACGAAGAACTACTGATTTAATCGGTGGAAAGTGACTTACAATCGGTGAAAAATGGAATAGAAAGGCAGATCTGAGATTGTAGACAATAGAACTCTCGAAAGCGAGAGTGAGACGCGAAGAAGAAAGAGAATATGGAATGTGCGTGTCTGATGTGCGTGAAGAAAGAAGTGAGAGGCGCGGTCTGAACGTGGCTGACGCGTTGGATTGGAGACGTATTGGCAGCTGACGCGTGCCAGATGTGGCAGTGGAGGAGAGGAAGCGTGAAGGATGAGAAGCACCGTGAAAATGGAAAATGAAAGTGAGAGATGTGCTTGGAAGGTGGCTAGAGGAAGTCTTTGGACTCTCTAGCCTGACTTTCAAGAGAGAATAGTTTCTATTTCAGAAAGTCTAATTCTCATTAATCTCAAAAGTCCTAATACAAGAGAGGAGTTGGGTATTTATAGTAACCCATACTCCTTAAGAGCTAAGCTAGAAAAAAAAAAAAAAAAAGGACTACGTCAAGTAGGATTCCATCATGCCCTCCCTCTTAAGAAAAGATTTGTCCTCAAATCTGGCAATCGCCTTATGAAGAAGCTCCACTCAATCTTTGGGAGCATGGCCATCTTGGAGTGGCCTTATTCTTTTAGATCTAATTTTCTTCCTCCTGGATCAAACACGAATCTGCAATACACATCAAATATATCTTTGGTTAATATCAATCCAAGAAAGAATTTTTCTTTAAAATCAAGAGAATAAGAACTTCTAATACTTTGATTAGTAATCTTTGAGAATTTTAGAAGTCCAAATTCAATTTTATCTTGAGTTAATTGTTTTCTTAAAGATAAGAATAACTCAAGATTTGAATTGTCATATTTTGAAAATGTTTTCATGACAATTGGTTTGAAAGAGAAGTCAAAAATTGAAAAATAATCAATTATTGGAAAAGAAGTAAAGATTTGGAAACCTTCCCTTTTAGGTTCCCTTGAAAGAATAGGATTTGTCATGAGGAACAATTTCTCCTTTTCCTTCTCTCTTTCTTGCCTTTCTCTTTTCTTCTTCTCTTTTTTCTTCTTCTCTTCTTAATTCCTCTCTTCTTCTCTCTTCTCTTTTCTCTATTTCTTCTCTCTCTTTCTTCTCTTCCTTTTCTTTTCTCTCAATCTCTCTTTCTCTTTTCTTATCCTTGATCTCTTTAAGTCTTGCCCCAAATTCTAATTCTCTACGAAGAAACCCATGATCCTTTAAACTCTCAAGAAATGATTTTCCATCTTCAATGCAATCCCTAATTAGTTCTAGGTTTCTTTTAATGCTTGAAGGCACAAACTTTCTTCTCATGCAAGCTTTTAAATCATGCCAATTACGTATGGAAGACTTTCTACCTTTCCTAACATGATATTGTCTTTCATCCCACCACTCACTTGCATTTTCTTCTAACTTAGAGAGATATATGCTAAGGACATAATATTCACTCTCTTCATAAAACCAAGGATTTATTTTATCAATTTCTTTCTCCCAAGCTAGGTATGTTAATGCTCCTATGTCTTTACCAAATGATGGAAGATTCCTAGCTTGTTTAAACATTTCATCAATTTTATCTAACCTAGAAGACCTATATGAACCATAAGAAGACATCTTTGTTTTTAAAAGTTTTCTTAATCTAAAGGGTTCAAAACTTTCACTTAGACAAGTCCCAGGTAAGAGAGGTGAGCTAAAGAGCTGCTTAAGTACCAAGTCTTGCCTTGCCAGAAATGTCTTAGGCTACTAACTAATTACCCCTTAAACTAAAATCACCTTTAGAAACAAAGTACACAACTCAAACAATCACAAACAATTAAGCACAATTAAAAGACTAGACTCTCGGACTCTAATGTGTGAAAAGGCTTAGAGTTTAATCCCTTTTAGCCTAATCACCCTAAACGTGAAACATAAAGCAAATCAATATTTAAATTCTACTCCTATGGTGAAGCTTGTAGCTTTGGCTAACAAGACACATTCACCTGTCTAGCTATGCTAAAAATAAAAGCAAATAAAGTTGCCAAGGATTTGAAAGAGCACCAAGGACTCTTCCTAAACACTTGGACTTTATAAAAGGCCCTTTTACAAAACAAAAACTAAAGCTAACAGTGGGCAAACACAAACCCAGTACAAATACAAACAAAAATTGAAATCCTATGCTACGGTGCTCTTGGTGCCCACATTCACGTGATCCACTTTTAATGCCAAGTCTTTGTGCCAAAAAATGTACACTCCTCCTGTTGCTGGTTCGGCCAACTTTGGCTCCTTTTCTAGTTTCTGGTTTATCCTATAATCACAAATGCACAAACTGCTGTGAGTATTCACTTAGTTAAAACAGATTGCAAAAGAATATACAGGGCAGTAAGAACTTCCCTTTCTCATGGCTGCACAATCTTTCTAAACTTTCAATTAAAATTCTGCGGCTGCTCAATTAAAATTGTACATAAATTGAATTCCAATGAAAGCAAATCTGCACAGATAATTCACACTAAATCAGCAGATCATGCAATCCAACAATGAACAATTTAAGTCCAAAACAGTTTAAACAATCAGAAGCAATTAAACTAAATAATTCCCTTTAGTTCAAAGCTTCCACATTAAGTGCTTAGGTTGCTATTTTCTCAGTAAATTTCTGCTCAAGCTAAACTCTCAAGTATCAGCTCTGCACACATTAAAATCAAACCAGATTCCAATTCAGCAAATCACAACATCCAACAAATTGCAAGCTATAACACAAACAGTTTAAACAAATAGAAGCAATATAGCTAAGCAACTTCCCTGATTAATGCTATTTCTAGTTGTTGTTTTTAGTGGACTTTGTTGTATTTTCTTCCTTGTGCTCAACTAATCAGCAGATTCATTCTTCACTTTCTCCCTGCACTGATTCGGTTTAGATCTGCTCACAGAAATTACACCAACTCCAGCGAAATACACAAGGACATGGATATTAAACCAGATGCAATGGGTGTAATTCAAAGCTGAACTAAACTGATTTAAACAACCAGTCAATTCTAATTTAAATTTTGATCAATCCAATGGGTAAAAAGAATTATGTGCTTAGTTCAACCACAACGTCAGAATTGGAAATTAAGTGCTTTAGTCACTTCTTCAAATGGAATGATGCTTTGGCAGTTAAAACAATTTCATGCACAAGCCTAATTACTCCAAGCAAATCAATTCATGCATAAATCAGTTCATGAACAACTAACTAGGTGGCATGCAAGGTATTCAATCAATCAATCTGAACAAAACTGAAATCTGCATGTGATTAATACCAGGAAAATATTTTCTATATGCATTTGGAAAAATTGATCTCAACAACGAAAGAATGATGGTGCTAATAAGTATCCAACAGATTTCAACAATTGTAAGCAAACCATGAAATCAGTAATCACATTCAGACATATAATATCTCAATGATTTCAGCAAGCAGTTTATAATCCAAAATGAATGCAATGTCAGTTTAAGCAAACCACAACTGATCCAATCTAATTGATCCAATTTCTTTTCCTGCACAATGAACAATCACAAAACAGTTAGATTAACAATGAATTCTCTATTTCAAAGTGCCAAGGAATTAGGCCAAATCAGCCTTACAAAACTCACAACACTCAGGCTTCTTTTTAAAAGCTTAAAGCACTCAAAATGTAAAGGTTTGGAAGGGAGATTCTCCCTTGGCAGTACACAGCTGGAGAGTATTCCAGACCACCACCACCTAAAATGCTACCAAGCACACAAACCTTCTTTCAAATTCCAGAAATCAGAGTGTAACAACTTCTCAAACAGGCAAAGGCTAGGGTCAGTAATCAGAAACCAGAATAGAACAGGACAGCCACAAAACAATGACAGAACAACAGATCTATTGCTTAAGACAACTCTAGATCAGATGAATAAAGCAAGTAAAAGCTTCAAATTAAGATCAGCAGAATAGATTGCACATGTGATAAACAAAACCAGAGTTATCAACCAAGACAAGCAAGAAACAGGCAATTTAGAAAGGTTGGAACACAAACAGAATCCTAATGAATAGAACTAGAACAGATTTTAAAAACAATAAAAAGGACTTAAGTTGATCCAGTTATGACTAAAGAAAGTTATATCTGATTTGATTTTGGCAGAAATAGTTTACTGAAACAGTGAACAATATTGTGAATTGCACCAGTTCTCTTTGCTCTTTTTTTTTTTTTTTTTTTCACAATTTGATAGCCAAATGGACGAGTTGGATAACACTTTAGAACTTGCTATTTTCAGTCACAATTCACAACAGATCACCTAATCAGTTTTTGCAACTTAATCAAATTTTTGCCAAAGGAAAGTAAACATGGTTCAACTCAAAAAAAAACAAATCCAAAGGAAAACAAGAGGTTAATCACTCTCAGCCACAGTTATAGTTTCAAATACCACTGGTTTAGGCTTCCTTGAGTGACCAAAAATATATTCTCAATTGTAGAATTGATAGCAAAGTGAAAACAGTGAATGCTCACTATGGCTCACAAACTCAGAAGTTCAAACTAAATTCAATCACTGTTGTAAACAGTTTTAATGCAATTCTGCAGATTCAAATACCTCAATAAATGCCAATGAAACAAAGTCAATACTGGAAAAATTTTGAATCAGAACTTGGCAAAGAATTTAAAACCAAGTATGAATGACTCACAGACTCTTCAAAGCAAATTCCAATTTCGGTGTAATTGGTGAAAAACAGTGTTGATGTTAATCATTTGCACCCGAGCTCACAATTGAAATTCATCACTCATTTGGTGTGCAATGACATTCACATTCAAACACATTTCAGATCATGAATCGCACAATTAGCACATGATACATCAACCAATGCTGCCACTGAATCTGTCATCGAACTCATTCAATTGAATGTCACGGCTCTTGATGATTGACCAGATTCAAACAAGGCAGATATCAAATCAAATCATGAATTGGAAATTTGAAAGGTTAAACTCAGATTAAGAATAACAAAATAAAACAAAGCACAAGACTAAAACATGACAGAAATGGATTTAGAAAATAAAAACTCAAATAAAGTGAAATCACCGAATAAAATGAAAATAAAACTCAAAGTAATGACTCAAGCACAGGATACACAACCTTATCAGAATTTGGAAACCTAAACACATAAATTGAACAAACGCGAAATCAACACAAGACATTCAATGAAGATAATGAACAATGCGAAAAAATTGAAGCACAAACTCAGAATCAAGACAGAATCAAAACACAAAACTAGAAACAAAGACAGAAACAGAGACGCGAATCAAACGCAAGAACATAAGAAAATCGAACAACTCAAAAATGGAAGAAAACTCAGAACAGAGACGAACCGAGATACTTACCTCTGAAGCGTGCTCGAACCTGAGCTCTGATACCACTTGATGGACGAACGCCCGAGGAGAGACCGAAGACGTGACGCTGACTCCTCGAAGCTTCCTCCAGAGAGATGAAGACGCAGCGGAATGGAAACGAAACTCAAGATTGAAGTGGAAACTGAGAGCGAAACTCATGAAAACCTAAGATCTAAGGTTTAGTCGGTGGAAGTTGAAGGTATGGAAAATGAAGATGGTTTGTTCGGTGAGAAACCCTAGGAGGACGAAGAACTACTGATTTAATCGGTGGAAAGTGACTTACAATCGGTGAAAAATGGAATAGAAAGGCAGATCTGAGATTGTAGACAATAGAACTCTCGAAAGCGAGAGTGAGACGCGAAGAAGAAAGAGAATATGGAATGTGCGTGTCTGATGTGCGTGAAGAAAGAAGTGAGAGGCGCGGTCTGAACGTGGCTGACGCGTTGGATTGGAGACGTATTGGCAGCTGACGCGTGCCAGATGTGGCAGTGGAGGAGAGGAAGCGTGAAGGATGAGAAGCACCGTGAAAATGGAAAATGAAAGTGAGAGATGTGCTTGGAAGGTGGCTAGAGGAAGTCTTTGGACTCTCTAGCCTGACTTTCAAGAGAGAATAGTTTCTATTTCAGAAAGTCTAATTCTCATTAATCTCAAAAGTCCTAATACAAGAGAGGAGTTGGGTATTTATAGTAACCCATACTCCTTAAGAGCTAAGCTAGAAAAAACAAAAAAAAAAAAGGACTACGTCAAGTAGGATTCCATCAACAGGAGCACTGCCTTCTCATTTTATCCATCCCTCAATTGGATTTTCTATCTGATCTGAAGCAGTATTTGTCCACCAATGTTGACTTCCTTTCACTAAAGGAGGGAATCACAAAAAATCCTGTTAACTTTCCTCTATATTCTTTGAGAAATGGGTTAATCCTGTTCAAACAACGCATCTGGATTCCTTCATCATGCCCTTTCATCCCCACTATCTTACATGAGTACCATTCTACACCTTTGGCAGGACACCCTGGAGTAACACGCACCTTTGGGAAGTTAGCAGCTAATTTCTTTTGGGCCAAAATGCGTCAAGACGTTCACACATTTGTCACCCAATGTGAAATTTGTCAACAAACTAAGATTACAGCTCAAAAACCTGCAGGACTACTTCAACCAATTCCCCCACCTACCAAATGTTGGGAGGATTTATCCCTGGATTTCATTGTGGGCCTTCCTCCATACCAAAGTAATTCTACAATATTGGTTGTTGTAGACAGGTTCTCAAAGGCTGCACACTTTGGCATGTTACCCAGGTCTTTCTCAGCTTCCAAAGTGGCTGACTTATTCATACACATGATCTGCAAATTGCACGGCCTTCCTAAGAGCTTAATTTCTGATCGAGACCCTGTGTTTCTTAGCCAGTTTTGGCGAGAGCTTTTTCGCTTAAGTAGTACCAAATTACGGATGTCCACAGCTTACCATCCTCAATCCGATGGCCAAACTGAGGTGGTTAACAAGGTACTGCAACAATATCTTCGTTGCTTCGTTCATCACAAGCCTTCATTGTGGGGCAAATTTCTTCCATGGGCCGAATGGTGCTTCAACACTACTATCAACGCTTCCATCAAGATGACCCCATTTGAAGTCGTGTATGGCCATCCCCCACCATCTATTCCCCAAGGTCTTTCTCCTGACACTTCAAACGCTGCTGTTCAGTTTGAATTGCAATCTAGAGCTGACATCATCCGTAAACTCCACAACAACCTCCAAAAAGCACAAGCAGATATTAAGCGATGGGCAGACAACAACCGTCGCGATCTTCAATTCCAACCTGGAGACTGGGTTTATGTTCGTCTTCGCCCGCATCGTCAGGTTTCAGTTGCTGGTCATTACCAAGGCAAGTTACAGAAACGATTTTTTGGTCCCTTCCAGGTCTTGGAACGGATTGGACAAGTTGCTTACAAATTAGAGCTCCCTTCAAATGCCAAAATCCACAATGTCTTTCACGTCAGCTTTCTCAAACTACACAAAGGAAATCCCCCAACAACATCTTCAAAACTTCCTTTGGAATTCAATGATAATCAGCCCATATTGGAACCCATAGCTATTCTGAACACTAAGCCAGATTCTGACTTAGTCTTGGTGCAATGGAGAGGTCTTCCACCAGAAGATGCTACGTGGGAACCATGGGGAGTTATGAAAGAGCAATTCCACCTTGAGGACAAGGTGCTTCTCCATCCGGAGGGAGATGAAAGAATCATTGGGCCCTTACAGTACTCTAATCCTATTGACTGTGCACAAGGTGAGGGTAGCCCAAGTACTACTGCAGAAGCTGAACACGGCCCAACCAATACTCCAGAGGCTTCTATTGATCGACCTAAGAGGGTTGTGCGTCAGCCAATTTATCTTAGGGATTTTGTTACTAAGTGACGTGTCTCCCTTTTAGGAGAAACCGTTATACCATGTGAAGGAATATTAGCTGTAAGGAGTAGTGCTTATATAAAGCACCTTTCTGTTATGTTGGGAATAAGAAAGAATTATTACGTGTCTCTTCTGAATTTCTCCTTCTCTGTCCTGTTTTCTTCCAGATTATTCTATTCTCTGTTTTTTCCCCCTTACAGTTTCCAGTCGCGCAGAGGCGCTCTTCTTCCTCCAATTTTCGTTTCCTGCTCAAACGCTATCAAAGGTTGGTTGATGGTTTTAATTTTTTTTTGCTGCTGCTTCTGCATGTTTGTAGCATGATTATAGACTGAATATATAAATCCGATGATTAGAAATTAATTTCTCTGCGTTGCTTGATCTCTCCGTGGTTGTGTGATCTGAATGCGATAGGCATGTATCGGATATGGGGAACTGATACCGCCAACGTCGTCTATCAATATCCGAAGGCTCTATCAGTTTTCTATATTGCTAATGCGTTTTTCTTTTTAAATTTTGTTTTACCGTTTTATTATATGTTTTTTTGTTTTGTTTTATAGTTTGTTCTTTTTATTTGAAATTAATTGTTTTATTTTAAATAGTTTTTTAAGTATATTAATATTTGAATTAATTTTTTTCTGTTATAATTATTTTAAATATTCTGTAATAATAATTTTAAATTTTCTGTTTTAACTTTTTTAAATGGTCTGTTATAGTTATTTTAAACTTTTTGTTTTAGTTTTTTAACTTTTAGTTATTTGATTTTTATTTTAATAAAATTGTTATAATTGAAGTAATTATTTATTTATATAAATTTTTAAATTAATTTTATTTTGAATGAAATAATTTTAATTATTTTAAATTTTCTGTTTTAATTAATTTAATTTTTTTGTTTTAAGTATTTTAAATTTTCTGTTATAATTATTTTAATATTCTTTTATAATAATTTTAAATTTTCTGTTTTAATTTTTTAAAATGTTCTCTTATAACTATTTTAAACTTTCTTTTAAATATTTTAATTTATAGTTATTTGATTATTATTTTAATAAAATTGTTATAATTGAATTAATTACTTATTTATATAAAGATTTGAATTAATTTTATTTATTTTGAATGAAATAATTGTAATTATTTAAAATTTTCAGTTTTAATTATTTTAAATTTTTTGTTTTATTTATTTCAAATTTTCTGTTATAATTATTTTAAATATTCTGTTATAATAATTTAAAATTTTGTGTTTTAATTTTTTTAAATGTTTATAATTATTTTAAACTTTCTATTTTAATTTTTAATTTATACTTATTTGATTTTTATTTTAATAAAATTGTTATATTTGAATTAATTTTTTTTATATAAAGATTTGAATGAATTATATTTATTTTGAATGAAACATTGTATATATGTAATAATTATTTTGAATTTTTTTAATTTTATAGAATGTATAGTTTTTTATTTGTGATTAATATATATTTAATAATTATTGTTTTGATGATTTAATATATTTTACCAGTGTAATATTTTTTAGTTATTATGATTTTTTTAATAATTTTTTATGTGAAATTTAGAATAGATATGGCTCGTATTGGAGGAGGTTCATCTTCACATCGCAGAGAGAGATCCTCAAGGGAAGAGGTGGAGACATGCTGCTTCTGCTCGCAGAAGATGTGGAGCAGTTGAGTTTGATGTTCATGTTGAGGATGCAGTTGATGATCATGCATTTGAGAAGCATGATATTGAGCAGGAGGAGGATCATGAAGATGTTGGTGAAGGTGGATTTCCTGGAGGTCCATTAGACACTTCAGTATTGATACATTACATTTACCATGTTGCTTATGCGATATAGCAGGGTCGAGTAAGTGCAAAACTTTAATTTTAATGATTATTGTGTAGTTGAAATAATTTTATATTATATATTATTGTTTAGGAACGAGTGGAGATCAAGTTAATCTCCCATAGGAAGAAGTTAAACAGATTAGGATCCTGCCACGAGGGCATTAGAGACATAGTTAATAGTTCTGGTCTGATGTCTCTGGTGAGCTTCTCCTATGACTATGTCAATAGGGGTCTACTGCTGGCATTTATAGAGAGATTTCATTTTGAGATCAGTAGTTTCCATCTCCCCGTGGG